>NC_088399.1:93108674-93173674 GCF_034236695.1 Oncorhynchus nerka | reverse complement strand
ATTTAGTATGGTCAGGGCGTGAGTTGGGGTGGGCAGTCTATGTGTGTTTTTCTATGTTGGGGATTTGAGTTCGGCCTAGTATGGTTCTCAATCAGAGGCAGGTGTCGTTAGTTGTCTCTGATTGAGAAACATACTTAGGTAGCCTGGGTTTCACTGTTAGTTTGTGGGTGTTTGTTTCCGTGTTTGTGTTTGTTGCATCACGGTACTGTTTCGGTTTTCCTTCATGTTCAGGTTTATTGTTTTGTATTTCATTATGTCTTAAAATAAACACGCATTGGTCCTCCGATCCTTCTCGCTACTCCTCCTCAGAAGAGGAGGAAGAATGCCGTTACACACACACACACACACACACACACACACACACACACACACACACACACACACACACACACACACACACACACACACAGACAGACAGTAGAACCACACTCACCACTATAAGGTTCCACATGCGAGCGGCCTCAGCCACCAAAGTGGACACAGAGCTGCAGCCGGGCATCAGGACCATCTTGATGGGCTCAGTGTACAGCAGGTCATACAGGAGCTTGGTGGCTTCACCTGGATCACACTGTAGGGAACAGAGGAAGACAGAAAGGCAGATTGTATATATGCTCCAAACTATTTAATGGTAAACCATCTCATCACACTGTAGCGAACAGAGGAAGACAGAAAGGCAGACTGTATATATGCTCCAAACTATTTACTGGTAAACCATCTCATCAGACTGCATGTGGAACAGAGGAATAGTAAATAAAGGAGGAATAAGGGAGAGGGATAGAGACGGGGAATAAGGGAGAGGGATAGAGACGGGGAATAAGGGAGAGGGATAGAGACGGGGAATAAGGGAGAGGGATAGAGACGGGGAATAAGGGAGAGAGACGGGGAATAAGGGAGAGGGATAGAGACGGGGAATAAGGGAGAGAGACGGGGAATAAGGGAGAGGGATAGAGACGGGGAATAAGGAAGAGGGAGAGAGACAGGGAATAAGGGAGAGGGATAGAGACGGGGAATAAGGGAGAGGGATAGAGACGGGGAATAAGGGAGAGGGATAGAGACGGGGAATAAGGGAGAGAGACGGGGAATAAGGGAGAGGGATAGAGACGGGGAATAAGGAAGAGGGAGAGAGACGGGGAATAAGGGAGAGGGATAGAGACGGGGAATAAGGGAGAGGGATAGAGACGGGGAATAAGGGAGAGGGATAGAGACGGGGAATAAGGGAGAGAGACGGGGAATAAGGGAGAAGGATAGAGACGGGGAATAAAGGAGAGGGATAGAGACGGGGAATAAGGGAGAGAGACGGGGAATAAGGGAGAGGGATAGAGACGGGGAATAAGGGAGAGGGATAGAGACGGGGAATAAAGGAGAGGGATAGAGACGGGGAATAAGGGAGAGGGATAGAGACGGGGAATAAGGGAGAGAGACGGGGAATAAGGGAGAGGGATAGAGACGGGGAATAAGGGAGAGAGACGGGGTATAAGGGAGAGGGATAGAGACAGGGAATAAGGGAGAGAGACGGGGAATAAGGGAGAGGGATAGAGACGGGGAATAAAGGAGAGGGATAGAGACGGGGAATAAGGGAGAGGGATAGAGACGGGGAATAAGGGAGAGGGATAGAGACGGGGAATAAAGGAGAGGGATAGAGAAGGGGAATAAGGGAGAAGGATAGAGGGGGAATAAGGGAGAGGGATAGAGACGGGGAATAAAGGAGAGGGATAGAGACGGGGAATAAGGGAGAGGGATAGAGACGGGGAATAAAGGAGAGGGATAGAGACGGGGAATAAAGGAGAGGGATAGAGACAGGGAATAAGGGATAGAGACGGGGAATAAGGGAGAGAGATGGGGAATAAGGGAGAGGGATAGAGACGGGGAATAAGGGAGAGAGATAGAGAAGCGGAATAAGGGGGGATAGAGAGATGAAGAGGAAGAGGTTGCAAGGGGAGAGTGGGATAGAGGCAGTGGGGAGGTAGAGTGGGAAAGCAATGGGGGTAGAAGGGGAGGGAGGGAGGTATGGGATGGAGAGAGAGAGAGAGAGAGAGAGAGAGAGAGAGAGAGAGAGAGAGAGAGAAGTCGGTTTAGGGAGAAATTGAGGTAGACTGATTACATACGGCACCCCGCAAAAAAACATACAAGTGCTATTTGTATGTTAAACTGTGGAGAGATTGAGCGGGTCAGTGATTCATTTCACACTAGTCTGCACACAACAACACCAATAAACAAGAAGAGCCCAGAGATGAGGTGAGGCACATCCCAAGGACACCTGATATTGACACACTATGCCCTATGTATGGCCCCATAGGGCTGTGGCCAAAAGTAACGCACTATCTATGGGCCCTGCCCAAAAGTAGTCCACTATATAGGGAATAGGGCCCTGATCTAAAGTAGTGCACTATATAGGGAATAGGGTGCCATTTGGGATGCATCCTGTGACTGCACCATTGAATAGTGCACTGGATCAAACAGTAGTCTCACTGGGAATATATTCTGGTCGACAGCAAATAGAGATAAATGACTTCAAACTGATTACACAGAGGAACCTGATTTTGTTTGATTTGTGTGAATGTACAAATTGAGTTAGCAGTGGGCCTGAGGTAACAGATGTCCCCCCTTCCTTAACCACAGTGTTGACTATAATCAAAGAGTGCCAAATGGCATACTGTACTATTCCCTATATAGTACACTACTATAGACCAGAGCCCTATTCCCTATATAGGGCACTACTTTAGACCAGAGGCCTATGGAACCCTATTCCCTATATAGTGCACTACTTTAGATCAGGGCCCTATTCCCTATATAGGGCACTACTTTAGACCAGAGCCCTATGGAACCCTATTCCCTATATAGTGCACTACTTTTGACCAGAGCCCTATGGAATCCTATTCCCTATATAGTGCACTACTTTAGATCAGGGCCCTATTCCCTATATAGGGCACTACTTTTGACCAGAGCCCTATGGAACCCTATTCCCTATATAGTGCACTACTTTAGTCCAGAGCCCTATGCACCCTGGTCAAAAGCAGTGCACTATACAGCATAGGCTCCCATTTAGGACGCATGCAGTTCATTTTAATGAAGTGGGATAAGTCAATGGTCAAATCCTCTAGCTAGTATATCCATGTATTCCTTTCCATCGTAAAGCCCCTCCTCATGTCCACATTAAACCCATTCCACGTGAAAGACACATCGGTAATGTGACATCATTGGGCACAATTATGAGCAAGGGGAAGGGTTAAACTGACTGCTAGAATTTATCACCAAATGACACCTTATTCCCTAAACCTACACAGTGTCAAAAGTATAGCAATTTATAAGGAATAGAGTGGTATTTGGGATACAGGCCAAGGCGAGCCTACACGTGATTGTGATTCGTTTTGTTTGGCACGCTGGTCAATAGTAAGAACTCCAAATAAGAAATGGAAGAGCTAACCGCACCCACCCAGTCACAATCAGTTCAGACTAACCCCACCCACCCAGTCACAATCAGTTCAGACTAACCCCACCCACCCAGTCACAATCAGTTCAGACTAACCCCACCCACCCAGTCACAATCAGTTCAGACTAACCCCACCCAGTCACAATCAGTTCAGACTAATCCCACCCACCCAGTCACAATCAATTCAGACTAACCCCACCCACCCAGTCACAATCAGTTCAGACTAACCCCACCCAGTCACAATCAGTTCAGACTAACCCCACCCACCCAGTCACAATCAGTTCAGACTAACCCCACCCAGTCACAATCAGTTCAGACTAACCCCACCCACCCAGTCACAATCAGTTCAGACTAACCCCACCCAGTCACAATCAGTTCAGACTAACCCCACCCACCCAGTCACAATCAGTTCAGACTAACCCCACCCACCCAGTCACAATCAGTTCAGACTAACCCCACCCACCCAGTCACAATCAGTTCAGACTAACCCCACCCAGTCACAATCAGTTCAGACTAACCCCACCCACCCAGTAACCCCACCCACCCAGTCACAATCAGTTCAGACTAACCCCACCCACCCAGTCACAATCAGTTCAGACTAACCCCACCCACCCAGTCAAAACCAGTTCAGACTAACCCCACCCAGTCACAATCAGTTCAGACTAACCCCACCCACCCAGTCACAATGAGTTCAGACTAACCCCACCCAGTCACAATCAGTTCAGACTAACCCCACCCACCCAGTCACAATCAGTTCAGACTAACCCCACCCAGTCACAATCAGTTCAGACTAACCCCACCCAGTCACAATCAGTTCAGACTAACCCCACCCACCCAGTCACAATCAGTTCAGACTAACCGCACCCACCCAGTCACAATCAGTTCAGACTAACCCCACCCACCCAGTCACAATCAGTTCAGACTAACCCCACCCACCCAGTCACAATCAGTTCAGACTAACCCCACCCAGTCACAATCAGTTCAGACTAACCCCACCCACCTAGTCACAATCAGTTCAGACTAACCCCACCCACCCAGTCACAATCAGTTCAGACTAACCCCACCAACCCAGTCACAATCAGTTCAGACTAACCCCACCCACCCAGTCACAATCAGTTCAGACTAACCCCACCCACCCAGTCACAATCAGTTCAGACTAACCCCACCCACCCAGTCACAATCAGTTCAGACTAACCCCACCCACCCAGTCACAATCAGTTCAGACTAACCCCACCCACCCAGTCACAATCAGTTCAGACTAACCCCACCCAGTCACAATCAGTTCAGACTAACCCCACCCACCCAGTCACAATCAGTTCAGACTAACCCCACCCACCCAGTCACAATCAGTTCAGACTAACCCCACCCACCCAGTCACAATCAGTTCAGACTAACCCCACCCACCCAGTCACAATCAGTTCAGACTAACCCCACCCAGTCACAATCAGTTCAGACTAACCCCACCCACCCAGTCACAATCAGTTCAGGCTAACCCCACCCATCCAGTCACAATCAGTTCAGACTAACCCCACCCACCCAGTCACAATCAGTTCAGACTAACCCCACCCACCCAGTCACAATCAGATCAGACTAACCCCACCCACCCAGTCACAATCAGATCAGGTTAACCCCACCCACCCAGTCACAATCAGTTCAGACTAACCCCACCCACCCAGTCACAATCAGTTCAGACTAACCCCACCCACCCAGTCACAATCAGTTCAGACTAACCCCACCCACCCAGTCACAATCAGTTCAGACTAACCCCACCCAGTCACAATCAGTTCAGACTAACCCCACCCAGTCACAATCAGTTCAGACTAACCTCACCCAGTCACAATCAGTTCAGACTAACCCCACACAGTCACAATCAGTTCAGACTAACCCCACCCAGTCACAATCAGTTCAGACTAACCTCACCCAGTCACAATCAGTTCAGACTAACCCCACCCACCAGTCACAATCAGTTCAGACTAACCCCACCCACCCAGTCACAATCAGTTCAGGCACATCTGTTTATTCTGAGTCAGTGACATGTTTGAGGCTCTTTGAGTCAGTGACATGTTTGAGGCTCTTTGAGTCAGTGGCGAGTTTGACGCTCTCTGAGTCAGTGGCGAGTTTGAGGCTCTTTGAGTCAGTGACGTGTTTGAGGCTCATTGAGTCAGTGACATGTTTGAGGCTCATTGAGTCAGTGACATGTTTGACGCTCTTTGAGTCAGTGGCGAGTTTGACGCTCATTGAGTCAGTGGTGCGTTTGAGGCTCATTGAGTCAGTGATGTGTTGGGGCTCATTGAGTCAGTGATGTGCTTGGGGCTCATTGAGTCAGTGGCGAGTTTGACGCTCTTTGAGTCAGTGATGTGTCGGGGCTCATTGAGTCAGTGACGTGTTTGGCTCATTGAGTCAGTGACGTGTTTGGCTCATTGAGTCAGTGACGTGTTTGGCTCATTGAGTCAGTGATGTGCTTGGGGCTCATTGAGTCAGTGATGTGCTTGGGGCTCATTGAGTCAGTGGCGTGTTTGGCTCATTGAGTCAGTGATGTGCTTGGGGCTCATTGAGTCAGTGATGTGCTTGGGGCTCATTGAGTCAGTGATGTGCTTGGGGCTCATTGAGTCAGTGACGTGTTTGGTTCGTTGAGTCAGTGATGTGTTGGGGCTCATTGAGTCAGTGATGTGCTTGGGGCTCATTGAGTCAGTGATGTGCTTGGGGCTCATTGAGTCAGTGATGTGTTGAGGCTCATTGAGTCAGTGATGTGTTGGGGCTCATTGAGTCAGTGATGTGCTTGGGGCTCATTGAGTCAGTGATGTGTTGGGGCTCATTGAGTCAGTGATGTGCTTGGGGCTCATTGAGTCAGTGATGTGCTTGGGGCTCATTGAGTCAGTGGCGTGTTTGGCTCATTGAGTCAGTGATGTGCTTGGGGCTCATTGAGTCAGTGATGTGCTTGGGGCTCATTGAGTCAGTGGCGTGTTTGGGGCCATTTTCAAGTCTTGACATAGATTTTGAAGCTGATTTATGTCATAACTGTAACTGGGCCACTCAGTAACATTCAATATCATCTTGGTAAGAAACAACAGTGTATATTTGACCTTGTGTTTTAGGTTATTGTCCTGCTGAAAGGTGAATTTGTCTCCCAGTGTCTGTTGGACAGCAGATTGAACCAGGTTTTCCTCTAGGAATGTGCATGTGCTTAGCTCTATTTTTATCAACAAAAAAACTCTGTAGTCCATGCTGATGACAAGCATGCCCATAACATGATGCAGCCACCACCATGGTTGAAAATATAAAGAGTGGTACTCAGTGATGTGTTGTATTGGATTTGCCCCAAACATATTGCTTTGTATTCAGGACATAAAGTTAATTTCTTTGCCACATTTTTTGCAGTTTTACTTTCTTGCCTTATTGTAAACAGGATGCATGTTTTGGAATATTTGTATTCTGTACAGGTTTCCCTCTTTCTCTGTCAAGTAGGTTAGTATTGTAGAGTAACTACAATGTTGTCGATCCATCATCAGTTTTGATCCTGTTTGAAATGTAATGCTCGACTGACGGACCTTACAGGGAGGTAGTCATTCAAAAATCATGTTAAACACAGTCCATGCAACTTATTATGTGACTTGAAAAAGTTCGTTCTTACTTAATTCTTACTTCTGAACTTATTTAGACTTGCCATAACAAAGGTGTTTAATACTCATTAACTCAATACATTTCAGCTTTTCATGCTTTATTAATTTCTCAAGTAATTGAAAGACATAGTTCCATTTTGACAACAAAATGTAGAAAAAAGTCAAGGGGTGTGAATACTTTCTGAAGGAACTGTGTACATATACCTGTAGAGGTTTGTGAGGGTCTTAGATGCCAAGCCAAACTCCTTCAGCCTCCTGAGGTTGAAGAGGCGCTGTTGCACCTTCTTCACCACACTGTCTACGTGAAGGGACCAAATTTCAGGTCGTCAGTGATGTGCACGCTGAGGACCTTCAAGCTTTTGACCCTCTCCACTGCAGCCTCCTCGATGTGGATGGGGGTATGCTTTCTCTGCTGTCTCCTGTAGTCCCCGATCATCTCTTTCATTTTGTTGATGTTGAAGGAAAGGTTATTTTCCTGGCACCATTCCGCCAGGGCTCTCACCTCGTCCTTGTAGGCTGTCTCATCATTGTTGGTAATCAGGCCTACCACTGTTGTGTTGTCAGCAAACTTGCTGATTGAGTTGGAGATGTGCGTGGCCACACAGTCATGGGTGATTAGGGAGTACAGGAGGGGGCTGAGCACGCACCCCTGTGGGACCCCTGTGTTGAGGATCAGCTTGGCAGAGGTGTTGTTGCCTACCTTCACCACTTGGGGTCGGCCCATCAGGAAATCCAGGACCCAGTTGCACAGGGAAGGATTCATAGAGTGTAAAACATATGGAACGAAGCCATCGATGACATCACTCCATTGTTTCCTATGAGAGTGCTCAGTGGCGCAGTTGATGATCAGGAAGTGTCATTTCAGCGTTTCGACCATCTTGCTACATGGAGGAGATTTTGGAAACATTGCATGTGCAGTTTGAGCTCCTCTAGGAAGTGACGTTGCAGGCCAGCTCAGTCCTGCCTCCTCTCATGGAGTATGTCAAGTTGACAGCCAACCGATTTACTGCAGGCTGCCATTATACAGTAAGTTATCCTTATAACTTTGTCTGTGTGTGATTTTTAAGTAATTGGTTCAACGACATACATCTGGTGAAATAGAATTATTGGTAACATGATTGTGTTAAAAAAATAATATATATATATATATATATATACAAGAATATTGACCACGAAGATTGCCATTTCCCCATTCACTATAATGGGGGATCCTGTTTTCTGTAGACAATGCCTCCAGTACCGCGGTCGGCCTTCAACTTTAAATCGTCAATGCGAGGGGGCAGTCTTCCTCCCCTGGTTCAGACCCAGGATCCTAAGCTTAGTGATGAGCCTGGATGGCACTATGGTGTTGAAGGCTGAGCTGTAGTCGATGAACAGCATTCTTACATAGTGGGAACAACATCCTCTTTGCACTTCCTGATAAACCCAGTTCCCGAGTAAGTGTATACATCGATACTATGCTCAGAGGCGACCCGGAACATTTCCCAGTCCACATGATCAAAACAATCTTGAAGCACAGATTCCAATTGGTCAGACCAACGTTGAACACAGGTGCTTCCTGTTTAAGTTTCTGCGTATAGGTGGGGAGGAGCATAATGGAGGCGTGATCTGATTTTCCGAAAGTAGGGCAGTGGGGGGGTGCAAAGCAGTGACGATGACCGAAGACAATTAACTCGGGAGGTAATGCCGTTAGTATTTCATGGTGAAGTATTCCAGATCGGGAGAACAAAATGACTGTCTGTATTTTACCACAATCCCACCATGAGTTGTTAATCATGAAACTCTTTCACAGAGGGTTCTTTCTTCCTGTCCGCACGATGGAAGGAGAACCCCACTGGCTGAATGGACACGGACAATATGTCCGGAGAGAGTCGTGATTCCGTAAAACTGAGTATTTCACAGTCCCTGATGTCTCTCTGGAAGGAGATCCTCGCCTTGACCTTGTCTACTTTATTGTCCAGGGACTGAACCTTAGCGAGTAATATACTCTGAAGCAGTGGATGGTATGCACACTGCCTGAGTCTGACTAGGGCCCCACTTCTTCTTCTTCTCTGGCATCAGCGTTTTGGTGTAGCCCCGGGGATGAATAGAGCTGCCTCGGGTACAAACAATGAATCCAGGTCAGAGAAAGCAAATTTCTGCTCAATTTTTGGTGAGTGACCCGGGATCTAATGTCCAAAAGTTTTTTTTTGCTGTAGGTAATAATACAAGAAACTTTCTGAGCAAATCATGTATAAAAAAAAATAGCACACATAAAAAAATAAACACTGCAAAGTTTGGCTAGGGAGCTATAAACAGGGAGACCCGGTCTTTCGGTGCCATCCATGAACTGTGCAGCTGGGGCCCAACGCATCAAATCGAGTGAACCCAACAACACACACACACACACAGACACACACACACACACACACATAGCCTACAGAGAGAGAAAAAACTGTCAGCACAAACTATGTAGATATTTTTGTATTTTCAACTGTTTAGTATTGAGCACCTCTGCTTGCCTGAGTGAAGGGCTGAGACAGAGCGAGACAGAGAGATGCACAGGCACTATGAAGCGTGCCAAATGCAGTCATTGACTTTCAGGATTTTTAGAACGCTCCGAATGTTAAGAGTTCTACAGACTCCCGAAAGGAATGGCAAGCAGCTGTTACATATTTGGATGAAGTATCAGCGATATTGTAAAGACTCATCTGGACTGGAACAGCACAATTATTTTCCTTCACAGAGAGGCGTAGACTTTCCATTATTCATATGAATAGGCTAGAGATTAACACTTTATAAATATATAATCAAGTTCATTCTCAAGTATTGACTATTTGAAAATGGCTTGACAGTGCAGGGTTCCTTTAAATATATCAGATGATTTTATAGGGGGTCGCAAGAAGTCAATCCCGTCAATAAAACAAAACCGCTTATAAACCATCACTTAAGTGTTGCTGACAGATGGGTTACAATGAAGGCTATGGAGGCCTGGTGTGGAGAGAGAGAGAAAGAGAGAGCGACAGAGAGATTCACAGGCATTTTGATGAAGGTAATGGAGGCCTGGTGTGGAGAGAGAGAGAAAGAGAGAGCGACAGAGAGATTCACAGGCGTTTTGATGAAGGTTATGAAGGCCTGGTGTGGAGGTTAAACCCAATCCATCCTATACTCACGAATAAAACGTAATCATCCTAAACTTAGAAATAAAACTCCATCCATCCTAAACTTAGAAATAAAACTCCATCCATCCTAAACTTAGAAATAAAACTCCATCCATCCTAAACTTAGAGATAAAACTCCATCCATCCTAAACTTAGAGATAAATGCAGCCTTTTGGACATGTTTTCTTGTAAATCCTCATTGCTAATGCTCACCATCTAAATCTTACGTTATGTCCATGAATAGGTTTTGGAGAATGTTGCCCTCCTTTTTACTATCAAATCAAATAAATGTCTGTGTAAACAAAAAGAGCCACTAATCCAGAGCGATACTCATGGGGAGTGTTCTCAATTATTCTAACCCCTCCCTACATAGTGCACTTATTTTCACAAGATTGCAATGGGCCCTACAGTACATAGTGCACTACTTTTCACCAGAGTCCTATGGGCCCTACAGTTCATAGTGCCCTCCCATTTTGGGAAGCAGAACAGGCAGAAACAGGCACTGGGAGCTGAATCCCTAAGCAGTCCATCAGAGCTCTGGTCCGCGAGAGGTCAACTTTCACCTCATCGTGCAGCTGACCTGGAAGACACTTAGACGGGCTGTGTGTGGCTGTGTAAGTGCCTATGATGGATGACTGCCCCAAACAAAGGCACTTCTTACATTTGGCTAACTACGCTGAACACTCAATAGGAGCTTACAGCAACAGGCAGGCTCACATCAACTCGCCATCCATCTGTTTCCCCGTTCAAGCAACGATAGTAAGCGCACAATCAAACAGAGAAATCTGTAGCTCTCTGTTTGTATGAACTGCAGTCGTCTTGGTTACTGTTGTTATGCCAACCTCTAAACACCCCCCCAGTCTTTTGAAGTGGGGTTCCAATGCAGAGCAGTTCCAACCAATCAGAGCAATGCTCTTAGCAACACCAGCCAGTCACAGTGCATTTAACTATTTCCAGACTGTGAGTGTGGTGTGTTGGCATCTCTCTCCCATGATGTGGAGGAGGGACGCAGGTGGGAAGAAGAGGCAGGATGGTAGAGAGAGAGAGAGAGAGAGAGAGAGAGAGAGAGAGAGAGAGAGGGAAAGAGAGTCCAATACTCCTAAACATATTATGCACTCTGTCTGAATATTCTGTTTATTGTTGTCAGCACTAGTAATTTCACCAGTAATTGTATTTGAATAAAGGTGTTTCGGATTCTATTGAATAGAATAACAGAGACTACATAATGATGACCAATGCTCATAAGATACAGCCCGTCTTAAAGAACATGAATCAAAGATACAGTCTATTGGCGCTCATTAAAAAAATAATGACTGATGAAATTAGAGAAATTCACAGAGGACAGTTTATTATCCCAATTATGGGATTGCACGCATGACAGATGCAGGCATGACAGATTGCACGCATGACAGCTTGCACACATACAGACTTGGTATTCATATTACACAAAATATAGGCAAGACAAAGTTGTGATAAAAGCAAGCCATTATGACACAATTGCTGTTCTACAATACGAATAACGTTCCAGTCTGAATTATTAACACAACCATAAACCACGTAAATCAGACACTTTGGATGTTTACACAGAAATAATGCAGTCAATGCATCAACCTTACATTCCTATTACATGTTGTTACACCTATAGGAACTTAAAGTGCACTTTGCCTATAGCTTAGCCTAGGCTACTCACCATGCTATTTAGTGTATCAGGCTAGGCTACTCACCATGCTACTTAGCCTAGCCTGCTAGGTTACTAATCATGCTACATAGTGCATCAGGCTAGGCTAGGCTACTCATCATGCTATATAGTGCATCAGGCTAGGCTAGGCTACTCACCATGCTATTTAGTGTATCAGGCTAGGCTAAGCTACTCATCATGCTATTTAGTGTATCAGGCTAGGCTACTCACCATGCTATATAGTGCATCAGGCTAGGCTAGGCTACTCACCATGCTATTTAGTGTATCAGGCTAGGCTAAGCTACTCATCATGCTATTTAGTGTATCAGGCTAAGCTACTCATTATGCTATTTAGTGTATCAGGCTAGGCTACTCACCATGCTACTTAGCCTAGCCTGCTAGGTTACTAATCATGCTATATAGTGCATCAGGCTAGGCTAGGCTACTCACCATGCTATTTAGTGTATCAGGCTAGGCTAAGCTACTCATCATGCTATTTAGTGTATCAGGCTAGACTAGGCTACTCACCATGCTATTTAGTGTATCAGGCTAGGCTACTCACCATGCTACTTAGCCTAGCCTGCTAGGTTACTCATCATGCTATTTAGTGCATCAGGCTAGGCTAGGCAACTCATCATGCTATTTAGTGTATCAGGCTAGGCTACTCACCATGCTATTTAGTGTATCAGAATAACAGAGGCTAGGAGGGAGGGGAAGGGGTTGTTCTGCTCGATCCCTCTCCATTTCATAAACTCACCATGCTATTTAGTGTATCAGGCTAGGCTACTCACCAGGCTATTTAGTGTATCAGGCTAGGCTACTCACCAGGCTATTTAGTGTATCAGGCTAGGCTACTCACCATGCTATTTAGTGTATCAGGCTATGCTACTCACCATGCTATCGTAGTGGATCAGTTCCAGCTCGTACTCCGGCAGTATATCCGTTCTCTTGTTCACCAAGTCGAGGGCCATCTGAGCGGAAGGGAGGCATGCTTGGCCCCCGGGCCAGCCTCCGCTCATCGGGAAGAGGGCACCGATGTAGAGCTTCTTCTTGCCTAGAGCCGGGCAGGACCAAGAGAGGAGTAAAGTCAGCGAGGCAAAGATCAGTGTCTGGCCGATGATGGAGCGTCGAACCTCGGGTAGACTTTGACAGGACACCGCCATGTTGGAAGTTTTAGAGTCTCAGAAACTTGGTTTGAAAGATGTATGCTGCTTATGTTTGAGAATTGTCTTGGTGACTAATTCTCCTCTGATATTGTTCTGCTGTAGCTGTGTCAAGAACTCTTGAAAGTTGCGTGTTTTGTCAAGACAAAATAAACTATTTATATCCCTCATTAAATAGCCAACCTATATCTCAACACTAGTTCTGCTGAAGGGTAACTTTGGTTTTGGTCTGTAAAATAAATGGAACTGTTAAGTCTGAGCAACCTACACAAAATGCTGTTTTTCTGCCTCTAAATGATTCTTCCTCTGTCTACACTCAACACGTGTTGGTCTCAGGACAATATTATGAGACAAATCAGAATATTAACGAGACAAATCCATAGTCACTTAGACTATAAATCAAGTCGGTTGGATATAATTTGCAGGTAGACGGGTATCCTCTTGCACATTTAGCGCAATCAATAGCTAACCGGGTGAAAGTTATGTAAACATTAACAGAAACAGATGTCAATTAACAGCACACGTAGGTCAGACGTCTCTTAATTCCACTTGCTCTCTCGATATCAATAACAGGTAAGAAAACGTTGCATAAGAGAATGATTTGTAGTTTGTCCTCCGCTCCGACCATACTTTGGTTCAGTATAGCGCTGTCCAGGGTACTGAAATAAAACGAGTGATTTAGCGCTGTTGCAAATATTAATCCGATGGTAACCTATACTGTTCAACAGTGGTCCTTTTAAATATTCGTCTGTCCTTGCCCTATCCAATTCCTACAGACTCACTGCTCTCCCCGAAAGATATTGCGCTATGATATAATTAATGCGCACGTTAGGTAGTGTACACGTAGTGTAGGATTGACCGCGGCAAAACATAAACATGTCACATTCGTCTATTCCTACCAGCTCCTCTCTCCCTCTCCTGTCTATTAACGATGTACGTGACGCTGTATCTGCATGCCGGAATTGTAAACGACAGGTAAAGCAGATGACGAGAGTCGAACCCGGCTACCCTTCAGCAGTTAAAACAACAACACAAACAGTCGTGGTAGCAGGCAGCAGGGTAAATGTTAAAGCAAACAGGTTCCCGAGCATAATTTATTTTTCGTTGACTGCAGCAGAGAGTGTGGGATAATACAGTGTTCCAGGTTTACAGAGCACAGAGAGAGGGAGGGGAATAGAGAGAGAGAGAGAGAGGGGAAGAGAGAGAGAGAGAGGGAGAGAGAGGGAGGGGAAGAGAGAGAGAGAGAGAGAGGGGAAGAGAGAGAGAGGGGAAGAGAGAGAGAGAGAGGAAGAGAGAGAGAGGGAGGGGAATAGAGAGAGAGAGAGAGAGAGGAAGAGAGGGAGAGGGAGGGGAATAGAGAGAGAGAGAGAGAGAGAGAGAGAGAGAGAGAGAGAGAGAGAGAGAGAGAGAGAGAGAGAGAGAGAGAGAGAGAGAGAGAGAGAGAGAGAGGGAGGAGAGGGAGAGGAGGGAGGGAGGGAGGGAGGGAGGGAGGGAGGGAGGGAGGGAGGGAGGGAGGGAGGGAGGGAGGGAAAGGGGTTGTTCTGCTCGATCCCTCTCCATTTCATAAACCACTTTGAATTTGCAATCCCTTAACTGAGCCTTTCATTTATCTCTACTTTCTCCCCCTTTCTTCCCTCAGCCAACTACACACTACACTCCTGTCTTTCTTCCTGTTCTCGCTCTCGTTCAGACCTCTTCACTACTGTGCTGCCTATCTACGCTCTTCTAGCTAGATGCAAATATTTTAATTACAAATGTCAAGTCATTATCAAAGTAGACCATGGATTCTCTCATTCCTCTGCACTTCTCCATTTATTATCTCTCTCCTCTCTCTCTCTCTCCCTCTCCCTCTCCCTCTCTCCTTCAGATCTAGCCTTCTTGTCCTCTGTCATATTCATATACTGTAGCTCTCATTTTCCCTTCCATCTTCCAGTCACACCAATACCAATCTCAGTGTGTTGAGTGTGTGTAATAATGTATTAACACATTCATGTTTCTTGTTCCTTTGTTCCTCTCTCTTACTTTCTTCATCGCTCTCTCTCCATTTCTCTAGAAGCCAGCCAAGATGCTTTACAGCACTTTCCTTCAATCTTCCTTTGCAGCATGATACCATATCTCTTTCTACCATATCTCTTTTTACCATATCTCTTTCTACCATATCTCTTTCTACCATATCTCTTTCTACCATCACTTTCTACCATATCTATTTCTACCATATCACTTTCTACCATATCTCTCTTTATCTATTTTTCTGCTTGATCTCTATCTCTCTGTCTGCTTGATCTCTATCTCTCTGTCTGCTTGATCTCTATCGCTCTGTCTGCTTGATCTCTATATTTCTGTCTGCTTGATCTCTATCTCTCTGTCTGCTTGATCTCTATCAATTACATTTCAATTCAATTCAATGGCTTTATTGGCATGGGAAACATGTGTTAACATTGCCAAAGCAAGTGAGGTAGATAATATATAAAGTGAATATATACTATCTCTCTGTCTGCTTGATCTCTATCTCTGCCTGCTTGATCTCTATCTCTCTGCCTGCTTGATCTCTATCTCTGCCTGCTTGATCTCTATCTCTCGTCTGCATGATCTCTATCTCTCTGTCTGCTTGATCTCTATCTCTCTGTCTGCTTGATCTCTATCTCTCTGTCTGCTTGATCTCTATCTCTCTGTCTGTGTCCCTCGATGTTTTCCCATGTCTCCATCTTTCCATTTCTCCCAGATGATACTTCATGCTTGTTAGAAAGCTGTGTGTCTTGCCCTCCTACTCCCCATAGTCATTCCTTCTCCTCTTCTCTTAATAACCTTCTCAGTCTCTTCATAACCCCCTCCTCTTCTCTTAATGTTACGACTTCCGCCGAAGTTGGTCGACGTCACTGACCTTCGAGCCATCACCGATCCACTTTTCATTTTCCATTGGTTTTGTCTTGTCTTCCATCACACCCGGTTCCAATTCCATCAATTCCATGTTGCGTATTTAACCCTCTGTTCCCCCTCATGTCTGTAATTGTTTCTTGTAGTGCTTGTGCAACGGTATGCTGGTATTTACTGGGTTTTGTTTGACCCGTTTATGTTATTAACCTTCAGGACTGCAGAGCCACTTGTACATGTTCAAATCAGACCAGAATGTAAATTAATACTAATTGTACTGTCAATGAAAACAAGCATACACATGATAGTGTTCTGGGGAGTTTTGAGCGCTGTACACCTTAGTGCCCAATACATTTAACTGACGTTTTGCTGCAAAGGTGATTAGCAATTCTGGAGACCATTTTTGTAAGAGGAGCAATTTAGATTAAGTACCTCAGCTGAAAGAGAATAGCTGCAGTAGCACATGGTGGTGATTCCATCATCTCTTTCTCTCTCTCTGTCTCCCTCTCTCTCTCCTCTCTTCCTTCCGTCCATCCTCCCTCTCCCTTCCCTCCATCTATCTACCCTCTCTCTCTCTCTCTCTCTCTCTCTCTCTCTCTCTCTCTCTCTCTCTCTCTCTCTCTCTCTCCCTCTCCCCCTTCATCTATCTACCCTTCCCTCTTCTCTCCCTCTCTCTACGAGTTCATATTTCATAAATGTGCCTTATCATGTAAGGTCAGAGTGAGTGTTGTTACAGTACATTACACATGACATATCTCACCTCCCTCTGTATCTCTATCCACTGCTGTGGTTGCCAAGGGAGGCCAGGGGAAGTTCTGCCAAAGATCGTCTAGTACAGACCGTTCTAAGAAAGAATCTAAGAACCATCTAAGTTCTACAGCATTGAGGTACGTATGTCATCTCCATGGATACCCCACAGGGTTGGTGAAAAGCAGCATACTATATGTATAGGGCAGGGCTGCACAACCCTGTTTCTGGAGAGCTACCGTCCAGCAGGTTTTCACTCCAACCCTAATCTATCGATCAATCAAATGTATTTATCAGCATTTCATGTAAGCATTTCACTGTAACCTGTTGTATTCAGCGCACGTGACAAATAAACTTGAATAAACTTGATTTGAAATAAACTTTGATTTGTCACAAAGTGCTGTACAGAAACCCAGCCTAAAACCCCCAAACAGCAAGCAATGCAGGTGTAGAAGTACGGTGGCTAGGAAAAACTCCCTAGAAAGTCAGGAACTTAGGAAGAAACCTAGAGAGGAACCAGGCTCTGAGGGGTGGCCAGTCCTCTTCTGGCTGAATTGTAATAAGGAGCTGGTTGATAAACTGAATCAGGTTAGTTACAACTGGAATTGGAGTTAAAACCTACAGGAGGGTTTCTCTCCTGGAACAGGGTTGGAGTTAAAACCTAGAGGAGGGTTTCTCTCCTGGAACAGGGTTGGAGTTAAAACCTACAGGAGGGTAGCTCTCCAGGAACAGGGTTGGAGTTAAAACCTACAGGAGGGTTTCTCTCCTGGAACAGGGTTGGAGTTAAAACCTACAGGAGGGTTTCTCTCCTGGAACAGGGTTGGAGATAAAACCTACAGGAGGGTTTCTCTCCTGGAACAGGGTTGGAGTTAAAACCTACAGGAGGGTTTCTCTCCAGGAACAGGGTTGGAGTTAAAACCTACAGGAGGGTTTCTCTCCAGGAACAGGGTTGGAGTTAAAACCTACAGGAGGGTTTCTCTCCAGGAACAGGGTTGGAGTTAAAACCTACAGGAGGGTTTCTCTCCAGGAACAGGGTTGGAGTTAAAACCTACAGGAGGGTTTCTCTCCAGGAACAGGGTTGGAGTTAAAACCTACAGGAGGGCAGCTGTAATGTACATTATGTGCCACCGGGGCAGAGCTCTTGTCATTGCCTCAGCCAGCCAGTGGTGAACAGTTCTATGAACAGCATTGTGGGAAATAAAAGGCCTTGGTTACAGTATCTGAGCAACAGGCCTGTTGGTCGCCCGGCAGGTTGGTGTACTCTCCTGCTGGCTCATTAGTCTTGGCTATAGCATCTGTGATAATTAATTAATGTCTCCACTCAATAGATTCGGTGATTTGAATGAGAACTAGATTGGCTCTCATTGTTTGTATTGCGAGGAGCACAGAGGAGCCGTTTCACTCCTCCACAGCCTTGTCTGTCAAAACTGAATCCCGTCAGGCTTGGTTGCCTGTCGCAGCATTGGTATGCGCCATGACATCCACCAGTCCACACTCTCTGGAGAGGCTGGGATGTCAACGTCGGGGCCTGACAGGAGAAATATGAAGTTCAAGCAGTATCGAGAAGACTTTTCTCAACTGACAGCCTAGCTGTTTTCCAAATGGCACCCTATTCCCTATATAGTGCACTACTTTTGTTACCAGGGCCCTATGGCCAATGGCACCCTATTCCCTATATAGTGCACTACTTTTGACCAGGGCCCTATGGCCAATGGCACCCTATTCCCTATATAGTGCACTACTTTTGACCAGGACCCGATAGGCACTATAAAGGGAATAGAGTCCCATTTGGGATGCATCCTGAGTCACTACCGTAGAGCATGGTAGACCTACTGCATACACAGTGGTCAGTTACTATGGAAACACAACATGGATCTCTGTGAAGAAACCAACGATCACATGGTCAGTTACTATAGAAACACAACATGGATCTCTGTGAAGAAACCAACAATCACATGGTCAGTTACTATAGAAACACAACATGGATCTCTGTGGACAAACCTAACGATCACATGGTCTGTTACTATAGAAACACAACATGGATCTCTGTGGAGAAACCAACGATCACATGGTCAGTTACTATAGAAACACAACATGGATCTCTGTGAAGAAACCAACAATCACATGGTCAGTTACTATAGAAACACAACATGGATCTCTGTGAAGAAACTAACGATCACATGGTCCGTTACTATAGAAACACAACATGGATCTCTGTGAAGAAACCAACGATCACATGGTCAGTTACTATAGAAACACAACATGGATCTCTGTGAAGAAACCAACAATCACATGGTCAGTTACTATAGAAACACAACATGGATCTCTGTGAAGAAACCAACGATCACATGGTCCGTTACTATAGAAACACAACATGGATCTCTGTGAAGAAACCAAAGATCACATGGTCAGTTACTATAGAAACACAACATTATTATCTGTGGAGAAACCAACGATCACATCAGCACTTTGTGTTTGGAGGCGGGACAGGAAGGAACTAAGTTTGTGTCCCAACTGATGCCCTAAATAATGCATATCTTCTGAGCAGAGCCCTATGGGTAGTTTATGTGCCCCATTTGGGACCTTTGAACCTTTCCCTGATAATGGGGACTGAGGGGACAGACACACAGAGGAAGACCAAACACGCTCCGAGCCAAATTCCCATCTACACACACACACACACACACACACACACACACACACACACACACACACACACACACACACACACACACACACAGACACAGACACAGACACAGACACAGACTCACACACACACTCACACACACTCACACTCACACTCACAGACACACACACACACACACACACACAGACACAGACACACACACACTCACACACTCACTCACACTCACACACACTCACAGACACACACACACACACACACACACACACACACACACACACACACACACACACACAGACACAGACACAGACACACACACACACACTCACACACACTCACTCACACTCACTCACACACACTCACACACACTCACACTCACAGACACACACACACACACACAGAGACACACACACACACACACACACACACACACACACACACACACACACACACACTCACAGACACACACAGAGACACACACCCATTCTCTACACTGGAGTACAATACAATACTGTATACTCTCTCCCTCCCTCCCTCCCTCCCTCTCCCTCTCTCTCCCTCTCCCTCTCTCTCCCTCCTCTCTTTCCTTCCATCTCCTCTCCCTCTCTCTCTCCCTCTCCCTCTCTCTCCCTCCTCTCTTTCATTCCCTCTCCCTCTCCCTCCCTCTCTATCCCTCTCTCTCGCTCCCTCTCCCCTCTCTCCCCTCTCTCCCCTTCTCTCCCTCTCTCTCCCTCTCCCTCTCCCTCCCTCCTCTCTTTCCTTCCATCTCCCTCTCCCTCTCTCTCTCCCTCTCCCTCTCCCTCTCTCTCCCTCCTCTCTTTCCTTCCCTCTCCCTCTCCCTCCCTCTCTATCCCTCTCTCTCGCTCCCTCTCCCCTCTCTCCCCTTCTCTCCCCTCCCTCCCTCTCTCTTCCTTCCTTCCTCCCTCTCTCTCTCTCCCTCTCTCTCGCTCTCTGTCTCCCTTTCTCTCTCATATCTCTATCTCTCTCTCTCGCTCTCCCTCTGTCTCCCTCTCCCTCTCCCTCTCTCTCTCTCTCTCCCTCCCTCCCTCTCTCTCTTCCTCCCTCTCCCTCTCTCTCTCTCTCTCTCTCTCTCCCTCTCATTAGACAGCCAGGCTCCTCTTACCGAAGACATATCAAACCATTCCCAGTACAGGACTAAAGCAGCCAGCACCACAGCCATTTAACAAGAGTTCCCTCCCTACCGCTGTGCCAGGGGGAGTTGAATTAAGATGAAACCGTAATTACAGTATTGAATTGCTTTACAATGCTAGCTCACAGCGCTCAAAGGAAGAGGCATAGTATTTATTTTACTGATAACTCCTGACACATATCGTATATACTGATCACTTCTGACACATATCGTATATACTGATCACTCCTGACACATATCGTATATACTGATCAGCCCTGACACATATCATATATACTGATCAGCCCTGACACATATCATATATACTGATCACTCCTGACACATATCGTATATACTGATCACTTCTGACACATATCATATATACTGATCAGCCCTGACACATATCATATATACTGATCAGCCCTGACACATATCGTATATACTGATCACTTCTGACACATATCATATATACTGATCAGCCCTGACACATATCATATATACTGATCAGCCCTGACACATATCATATATACTGATCAGCCCTGACACATATCATATATACTGATCAGCCCTGACACATATCATATACACTGATCAGCCCTGACACATATCATATATACTGATCAGCCCTGACACATATCATATACACTGATCAGCCCTGACACATATCATATACACTGATCAGCCCATATGATCACTTCTGACACATATCATATATACTGATCAGCCCTGACACATATCATATATACTGATCAGCCCTGACACATATCATATATACTGATCAGCCCTGACACATATCATATAGAGTGTGTAGTTTTTAGAGTGATTATCTTAATTTACCGAGGTTAGCTAGCCAGCTATTTGTCGTCCTTAACGTAGGAGACACTGCTAGCTAGCCAACAGCTAGCCAACGTCTACCGATTAGAACTCAACAACCCGGTCGCATTCCGCCTCGCTCCACAGGTAGTATCACATTTTCATTTCATTTCATTACAGTACAACGGTTTGATTTGTTTGATCGTAGCTAGCTACATAGCTAGCTACATAGCCGTCTCTGTATCAAAGATAATTGTGTAGTCTAGAGCGATTTTCTAGGTTACCTAGCCAGCTATTGTCGTTCTTTTAACGCAACGTAACGTAATCAACACTGCTAGCTAGCCAGCTAGCCCCCGAATCAACAACGCAGCCACTGCCAGCCAGCCTACTTCAGCAGTACTGTATCATTTTTAATCATTTTAGTCAATAAGATTCTTGCTACGTAAGCTCAACTTTCTGAACATTCGAGACGTGTAGTCCACTTGTCATTCCAATCTCCTTTGCATTAGCGTAGCCTCTTCTGTAGCCTGTCAACTATGTGTCTGTCTATCCCTGTTCTCTCCTCTCTGCACAGACCATACAAACGCTCCACACCGCGTGGCCGCGGCCACCCTAATCTGGTGGTCCCAGCGCGCACGACCCACGTGGAGTTCCAGGTCTCCGGTAGCCTCTGGAACTGCCGATCTGCGGCCAACAAGGCAGAGTTCATCTCAGCCTATGCCTCCCTCCAGTCCCTCGACTTCTTGGCACTGACGGAAACATGGATCACCACAGATAACACTGCTACTCCTACTGCTCTCTCTTCGTCCGCCCACGTGTTCTCGCACACCCCGAGAGCTTCTGGTCAGCGGGGTGGTGGCACCGGGATCCTCATCTCTCCCAAGTGGTCATTCTCTCTTTCTCCCCTTACCCATCTGTCTATCGCCTCCTTTGAATTCCATGCTGTCACAGTTACCAGCCCTTTAAAGCTTAACATCCTTATCATTTATCGCCCTCCAGGTTCCCTCGGAGAGTTCATCAATGAGCTTGATGCCTTGATAAGCTCCTTTCCTGAGGACGGCTCACCTCTCACAGTTCTGGGCGACTTTAACCTCCCCACGTCTACCTTTGACTCATTCCTCTCTGTCACGAACCGGCTCAAAGCCCGTAACAAAGGGAGACAACGTGGAGATAATGAGTAGAAAGATATATATTTATTAACTAAAGCAAATAAATATAATATACAATGGTGTGTGTAATCAGTAATCAGTAGTGTAAGTGAGTGTTTTGCATGCGTGAATGTGATAATGCAGGGTGATGAAAGGTGCCAAAGCAAACAAACAAACAAACGGCCATCAAGAACCACAACACAATCTACAGAGGGTGTCTGCATGGAGAGAGTCTCCTCCATGAATGGGGAAGTGGTGTATTTATCCTGGGAGACACCGGGCCCAGGTGTTTCCCATGTAGCTGACGACCCTCCCAACTCCGCCCACCAGCATCCTAATAAGGAAATAACAGAGGGAATACGGCAGACAGAGTGGGAGGGTCGTCACATCCCCCCCCATAAAACCGGGGACCAACAAGGACCCCGGAACAAAATACCAGTCTCTAAATTCCAAATTGACACAGCTTCTGCGCCACAAATTGATGAGGGTTTACGTTTTCACACTTACAATTTGCCCCAGCCAACCTCCTCCCCAGACCTCAGCGACCTTCGCACAGGAAGCAACATTTAAGAGGAAAGAAGAAAACAAGACCAGGAGGGAGCATACAGGACAGAGAGAACATGACAATACGAAACAATGGTCAGTCACGTAAACATTAGGAACAGGGCGCACGAGAGAGCGCATCAGCAATCACGTTTTCAGTCCCCCGGATGTGCCTCACATCGAGATGGAATGATTGTAAAAATAAACACCATCGCATTATCCTCTGGTTTGGACACATCATGGACCTCAAAAAAGTGAGGGGGTTATGGTCGGTGTAGACCACAATAGGTACTACCCCCGACCCGACATACACTTCAAGTGTTGTAGTGCCCAAATTAATGCTAGCGCTTCCTTTTCAATAACCGAATAGTTCAACTGATAATCGTTAAACTTTTTGGAAAAAAAACTAACAGGCCTCTCAATCCCAGACACATCTGCTTGCAGCAAAACTGCACCTGCCCCCACATGACTAGCATCCACCTGCAAGGTAAATGACAAATCCATGCGAGGAGCAGCCAGCACTGGAGTTGAGGTAAGCAACCTCTTTGCCTCTTCAAAAGCGTGTTGACAACGAGTAGACCAAACATAAACAGCCTTAGCTTTCAGCATATCTGTCAAGGGAGCGACCACAGTAGAGAAGTTATTACAAAAACTACGGTAATAACCAATCATGCCCAAGAAACGCATCAGTTCCTTTTTAGTAGTTGGTGGTGGAAAAGCATCAATAGCCACCACTTTAGCCCGAACAGGACGCACTTCACCCTGCCCAACCATTTTTCCAAGGTATGTAACGGTCGCCTGAGCAAACTCACATTTTGCCAGATTGATTGTGAGGCGACCCGCAGCCAGACGTTCGAACAAGGCTTGAATACGGGACAGATGTTCTTCCCAAGTATCTGCATAGATCACTACATCGTCCAAATAAACAGCGCACCCGGTCAGACCGGCGACAACCCTGTTCATAAGTCGCTGAAAAGTGGCAGGTGCATTGCGCAGACCGAAACTCATAACTGAATACGAGTACAGACCAAAGGGTGTAATAAAGGCAGAGATTTCACGTGCCCTACTCGTCAGTGGCACCTGCCAATAGCCTTTTAACAGGTCAAATTTGCTCACAAACTTAGCTGCACCGACTTGATCAACACAGTCCTCCATCCGAGGAAGAGGAAATGAATCTGGTTTTGTGACACTGTTTACCTTACGGTAGTCCGTACAAAAACGGTTTGTTCCATCCGGTTTACTGACCAAGATACAGGGAGAAGCCCAACTGGAGAAAGAAGGCTCTGCTATCTTACTCTCCAGCATGTACTTGACCTCAGCATCCAGACAACGTAGTTTCTCTGAAGAAACTCTATAGAAGCGCTGACGAATGGGGTCAGCACCTCCAATGTCAATATCATGTTCTATTAAGTTTGTACGTGTAGGTGTATCAGAAAACAAACCTGGAAATCTCTGAATCAGACCAACTATCTCTTTCCGCCCATCAACAGGTAGGTGAGTGAGAAGACTGTCTAAAATATCCAGTGTTTCTGAATTTTTCAATCTACCCTGCAATATACAATCGTCAGGACCAGGAACATCTTCCTCCTCATGCACAGATCTAGCACGACAAGAACCCAAGGAAACAACGGTATCAGCCAAAAGAACAGGTTTACCGTCCTCTGTAGAATCCCACTGTTCAGTCTCAGAGGAACGTGCATAATAGGGTTTTAACAGATTTACATGGCACAGCTGGTGTGCTTTCCTCCGTTCTGGAGTGGCAACTAGATAATTTTGCTCAGTGCACTGGCGCACCACTGTATATGGACCTTGAAACTTGGCTTGAAAAGGAGAACCAACAATTGGCAGCAGAGCAAGAACCTGGTCACCTGGACTAAAGTGACGAGGCTCAGTTCGGCGATCAAATATGCCCTTCATCCTCTCCTGTGAAGATGATAACTTCTCTTTAGCCATTTCACAAGCGGCATACAGCCGTCGCCGGAAATCACACACATACGATAACAGGGACTGAGGAGGCTCGGGAGACTTCCAGTCATCCTGGAGAACAGATAAAAGTCCACGCACCCTATGTCCAAACACAAGGTCATTTGGACTGAAACCTGTGCTCTCCTGTGAAACTTCCCTAGCAGCTAACAGTAACCAAGGCAACCCCTCCTCCCAATCCTTATCCATCTCAGTACAATAAGCTCTCAACAAAGACTTTAGTGTTTGATGGAAACGTTCCAGTGCTCCTTGACTTTGCGCGTGATAGGCGCTAGACAAATTGTGTTTAATATGGAGCTGTTGAAGAACCTGACCAAACAGATTAGAGGTAAAATTAGATCCTTGATCACTCTGAATGACCTTAGGGATTCCAAACAATGAGAGAAACTGAGTCAAAGCTTTTAACACCGATTTGGTCGTGATAGATCGTAGAGGATAGGCAGCAGGAAACCTAGTGGTCTGACACATCACAGTGAACAGGTAACTACTACCCTTTTTAGAACGAGGCAGAGGACCCACACAGTCAATAATCAGATACTCAAAAGGTTGGCTGAGTACAGGAATAGGAAACAATGGTACTGGTTTAATAGCTTGATTAGGCTTACCAGTTAATTGACAGGTGTGACAAGTTTTGATAAAATCAGAAACATCCCTCTTTAATCTAGGCCAAAAGAAATGTCTTAATATGCGATTGTAGGTTTTCCTCACCCCCATATGTCCAGCCACGTCGCTGTGAGAAGTTTCCAACACCAACTTACGAAGCTTAACTGGTACAACAACCTGACTAATTGCCTCCCCAGAAAAACACTATCATGAGACACCCACTTTCTCATCAGGACATCCTCTTGGAGAAAATAGCCATGGGCGACATCTCCCAACTGTTCTATAGGCACAATTTGATCACGCAACTCTTCCAACGTGGGGTCATCCCGTTGCGCATTGATTAGATCTGAGCGGGTTACAGATAACGGGATAACAGGGAAAACAGTGACATACTTTGTATTATTATCATTAGTCGGCGCAGTGACCAGTTCGCCACGGCTCATAGAACGTGTCACTGCACACGCAGAGAACACCTCTGGGAAACTCTGTACACTCTCATCAGGAATCCCAACAAATGACGGCTTAGTGGAAACCACTAGAGATGGAAACACGACAGGCCATACACGCTCACCAGCCAAGTTATTCCCAAGGATAACATCGATACCCTCAATAGGCAACGAAGGACGCACACCCACAACAACTTCACCCTTCACCAGCCCACAATCCAACATCAGTTTATGCAATGGAACTGACAGAGTGTTCAAACCTATTCCCCTAATTAGAACACTATTCCCGAATCAGTCTCAGCAGAAAAGGGTAACACAGACTCCAACACAAATGATTCAGAGGCACCTGTGTCTCTCAGGATCTTCACTGGCACTAGGTCTTTACTTCCTAACATAGACACAAACCTTCTGTAATGAAAGGTAAATAGTCTGGATCAATATGGACTTTCACATTCTCCTGGGCCTGAGGAAATGAGTTATGAATGAACTGATGTGGAACAGGTGCAGCTAATGCAGTAGGCTTAGATTTAGCGTAAGCACCCTTTGACCTGAGAAGTGGACATTCGTTTTTCCAATGCCCTGAACCTTGACAGTAGTGACACTCCTGCCCAAAGTCAGCTTTACCATGGGAGTCAGGTTCAACCCTAGTTGAATAGAACTCTGCCCGAGAACCAAAGTATCTCGGTGAGCGAAGCCCAAATCTATCCGAACGCCCCCACTCTTTCCGAATACGGGGTTCTGCAAAGACACTTTTGTGAGTCAACACCTACTCGTCTGCCAAAACTGCAGCTTCAGCAACATTCTTTACTTTCTGTTCATTAATATACGTGGCAATACGATCAGGAATTGTGTCCTTAAATTGCTCTAACATAATCAGATCACACAGCCCTTGGAAAGTCACAACTGCAGAGGCGGAACACCAGCGATTAAACTGTAAAGACAACTGTCGCGCAAACTCAACATGAGTCTGGTTATCATCCCTTTTTAAAGTTCTAAATCGTTGGCGGTAAGCCTCAGGGACCAATTCATAAATCTGTAACACAGCTGTTTTAACTTTATCATAACTGGCACTATCGTGTACACTAAGAGCTGAATATGCTTCCTGCGCTTTACCAGTCAGCACACACTGCAACATTAAAGTGCGGTCAGAATCAGGCCAACTCCTAGCATCAGCAACCCGCTCAAACAACGAAAAGAATGTCTCGGGGTCCCTTTCATTAAACCGAGGCAATAACCGTAAGTTCCCAACAATATCAAATGTCTCTGGGGCACGACCAAAAGCGGAACTACCCCTAGGTAAATCTGGGTCACCTTCCCAAAACAAACTCTCCCCTGAGATCTTTCCTTCCCTAACCAAATCTATACGTTCTTGTTGCAACTTGATTTTAGCACGCTCCATATCTTGTTTAAATGCCAATTCCTTTTCATATTTTACACGATCATGCTCTAGCTTCTCACGATCATGCTCTAGCTTCTCACGATCATGCTCCAGCTGTAACAAAAGCAGTTCTTTCTGCTGTTCAAAAAGAAGGCTACTAGGACTAACCGATGGAATGGCCATTGTAACGTTATGGGGAGACGACAAATCCTCAGCAGAGGCTGGCCCAGTGGTAACTTCTAGAATACCACTCTCCATCAGATTGGCCTTCAATATCAACCTAATAGAATTCTTTAGACGTTTATCACTAATCTCAACCTTGTAGTGTTCCGCGACCTTCAACAGCTGTTCTTTAGTACCTAAATCTAACAATTCCTCTGATGGAGAGCGAATGAACTTATCTACATAAGACGCCATAATCACACAAAAAAAAAAAAAATTCTGGCTCTTCCCTTCTGCTGAGCACACCAGACCACAACCCGAGAATTATAATCACCCTGAGTACCACAGAAGAGAGATGGATACGGAGCTTCCCCAAAACCTACAATAACTCAACCCTAGTCTTCGTGCAGATTTGCGGTGGGAATTTACGCACTGTAGCCCGCTGGCAAGGAAATAGAACTCCCCAGCATGCTGGAAAAATTCCACCAAGCCACGGATGTGCCCCCGAGACAACTGCTCAGTCCACAGACACCACACAAAAATAACAAACATTAACCATGCCCAACATATTCCAAAAAATGAAACACGTCGCTAAACCTATCAGGGGAAAAAGGCTATAGCTCCGGGTAGCAAGTTTCACTACCCTACCCAAATCTCCCACCGAGGTACACAGCAGACTACTCACCTACCGAGGTACACAGCAGACTACTCACCTCAGACTGATGTCCCAACAGAAAGTAGGACAAGAGTTCAGGCTAGGCAGGGCCTGGAAACTAACCATTATAGTCTCTCCAACACAGCACACAAACCAAACAACAAAAGGCAACCAATACTGGGCCTATCAAACTCAAACAAAATATGCAAACCAAACACGTACCTCCACGGTCTCCCAAACCAATAGTTCAAATATCCCGGATGAGCCCCCACTTGTCACGAACCGGCTCAAAGCCCGTAACAAAGGGAGACAACGTGGAGATAATGAGTAGAAAGATATATATTTATTAACTAAAGCAAATAAATATAATATACAATGGTGTGTGTAATCAGTAATCAGTAGTGTAAGTGAGTGTTTTGCATGCGTGAATGTGATAATGCAGGGTGATGAAAGGTGCCAAAGCAAACAAACAAACAAACGGCCATCAAGAACCACAACACAATCTACAGAGGGTGTCTGCATGGAGAGAGTCTCCTCCATGAATGGGGAAGTGGTGTATTTATCCTGGGAGACACCGGGCCCAGGTGTTTCCCATGTAGCTGACGACCCTCCCAACTCCGCCCACCAGCATCCTAATAAGGAAATAACAGAGAGAATACGGCAGACAGAGTGGGAGGGTCGTCACATCTCTGCCTCCTTCTTTCCACTCCTCTCCTCTTTTGACCTCTCCCTCTCACCTTCCCCCCCTACTCACAAGGCAGGCAATACGCTCGACCTCATCTTTACTAGATGCTGTTCTTCCACTAACCTCATTGCAACTCCCCTCCAAGTCTCCGACCACTACCTTGTATCCTTTTCCCTCTCGCTCTCATCCAACACTTCCCACACTGCCCCTACTCGGATGGTATCGCGCCGTCCCAACCTTCGCTCTCTCTCCCCCGCTACTCTCTCCTCTTCCATCCTATCATCTCTTCCCTCTGCTCAAACCTTCTCCAACCTATCTCCTGATTCTGCCTCCTCAACCCTCCTCTCCTCCCTTTCTGCATCCTTTGACTCTCTATGTCCCCTATCCTCCAGGCCGGCTCGGTCCTCCCCTCCCGCTCCGTGGCTCGACGACTCATTGCGAGCTCACAGAACAGGGCTCCGGGCAGCCGAGCGGAAATGGAGGAAAACTCGCCTCCCTGCGGACCTGGCATCCTTTCACTCCCTCATCTCTACATTTTCCTCTTCTGTCGCTGCTGCTAAAGCCACTTTCTACCACTCTAAATTCCAAGCATCTGCCTCTAACCCTAGGAAGCTCTTTGCCACCTTCTCCTCCCTCCTGAATCCTCCTCCCCCCTCCTCCCTCTCTGCAGATGACTTCGTCAACCATTTTGAAAAGAAGGTCGACGACAACCGATCCTCGTTTGCTAAGTCAAACGACACCGCTGGTTCTGCTCACACTGCCCTACCCTGTGCTCTGACCTCTTTCTCCCCTCTCTCTCCAGATGAAATCTCGCGTCTTGTGACGGCCGGCCGCCCAACAACCTGCCCGCTTGACCCTATCCCCTCCTCTCTTCTCCAGACCATTTCCGGAGACCTTCTCCCTTACCTCACCTCGCTCATCAACTCATCCCTGACCGCTGGCTACGTCCCTTCCGTCTTCAAGAGAGCGAGAGTTGCACCCCTTCTGAAAAAACCTACACTCGATCCCTCCGATGTCAACAACTACAGACCAGTATCCCTTCTTTCTTTTCTCTCCAAAACCCTTGAACGTGCCGTCCTTGGCCAGCTCTCCCGCTATCTCTCTCAGAATAACCTTCTTGATCCAAATCAGTCAGGTTTCAAGACGAGTCATTCAACTGAGACTGCTCTTCTCTGTATCACGGAGGCGCTCCGCACTGCTAAAGCTAACTCTCTCTCCTCTGCTCTCATCCTTCTAGACCTATCGGCTGCCTTCGATACTGTGAACCATCAGATCCTCCTCTCCACCCTCTCCGAGTTGGGCATCTCCGGTGCGGCCCACGCTTGGATTGCGTCCTACCTGACAGGTCGCTCCTACCAGGTGGCGTGGCGAGAATCCGTCTCCACACCACGTGTTCTCACCACTGGTGTCCCCCAGGGCTCTGTTCTAGGCCCTCTCCTATTCTCGCTATACACCAAGTCACTTGGCTCTGTCATAACCTCACATGGTCTCTCCTATCATTGCTATGCAGACGACACACAATTAATCTTCTCCTTTCCCCCTTCTGATGACCAGGTGGCGAATCGCATCTCTGCATGTCTGGCAGACATATCAGTGTGGATGACGGATCACCACCTCAAGCTGAACCTCGGCAAGACGGAGCTGCTCTTCCTCCCGGGAAGGACTGCCCGTTCCATGATCTCGCCATCACGGTTGACAACTCCACTGTGTCCTCCTCCCAGAGCGCTAAGAACCTTGGCGTGATCCTGGACAACACCCTGTCGTTCTCAACTAACATCAAGGCGGTGGCCCGTTCCTGTAGGTTCATGCTCTACAACATCCGCAGAGTACGACCCTGCCTCACACAGGAAGCGGCGCAGGTCCTAATCCAGGCACTTGTCATCTCCCGTCTGGATTACTGCAACTCGCTGTTGGCTGGGCTCCCTGCCTGTGCCATTAAACCCTACAACTCATCCAGAACGCCGCAGCCCGTCTGGTGTTCAACCTTCCCAAGTTCTCTCACGTCACCCCGCTCCTCCGCTCTCTCCACTGGCTTCCAGTTGAAGCTCGCATCCGCTACAAGACCATGGTGCTTGCCTACGGAGCTGTGAGGGGAACGGCACCTCAGTACCTCCAGGCTCTGATCAGGCCCTACACCCAAACAAGGGCACTGCGTTCATCCACCTCTGGCCTGCTCGCCTCCCTACCACTGTGGAAGTACAGTTCCCGCTCAGCCCAGTCAAAACTGTTCGCTGCTCTGGCCCCCCAATGGTGGAACAAACTCCCTCACGACGCCAGGACAGCGGAGTCAATCACCACCTTCCGGAGACACCTGAAACCCCACCTCTTTAAGGAATACCTAGGATAGGATAAAGTAATCCTTCTCACCCCCCCCTTAAAAGATTTAGATGCACTATTGTAAAGTGGCTGCTCCACTGGATGTCATAAGGTGAATGCACCAATTTGTAAGTCGCTCTGGATAAGAGCGTCTGCTAAATGACTTAAATGTAAATGTAAATATATACTGATCAGCCCTGACACATATCATATATACTGATCAGCCCTGACACATATCATATATACTGATCACTTCTGACACATATCATATATACTGATCACTTCTGAGACATATCATATATACTGATCACTTCTGACACATATCGTATATACTGATCACTTCTGACACATATAATATATACTGATCAGCCCTGACACATATCATATATACTGATCAGCCCTGACACATATCATATATACTGATCAGCCCTGACACATATCGTATATACAGATCAGCCCTGACACATATCATATATACTGATCAGCCCTGACACATATCGTATATACTGATCAGCCCTGACACATATCGTATATACTGATCACTTCTGACACATATCATATATACTGATCAGCCCTGACACATATCGTATATACTGATCACTTCTGACACATATCATATATACTGATCAGCCCTGACACATATCGTATATACTGATCAGCCCTGACACATATCGTATATACTGATCACTTCTGACACATATCGTATATACTGATCACTTCTGACACATATCATATATACTGATCACTTCTGACACATATCGTATATACTGATCACTTCTGACACATTTCATATATACTGATCAGCCCTGACACATATCATATATACTGATCACTTCTGACACATATCGTATATACTGATCACTTCTGACACATATCGTATATACTGATCACTTCTGACACATATCGTATATACTGATCAGTGTCTCTGTGTCTCTGGTGCTGTGTCTCTGGTGCTGTGTCTCTAGTGCTGTGTCTCTGGTGCTGTGTCTCTGGTGCTGTGTCTCTGTGTCTCTGTGTCTCTAGTTCTGTGTCTCTAGTGCTGTGTCTCTAGTGCTGTGTCTCTGGTGCTGTGTCTCTGTGTCTCTAGTGCTGTGACTCTAGTGTTGTGTCTCTAGTGCTGTGTCTCTAGTTCTGTGTCTCTGTGTCTCTAGTTCTGTGTCTCTGGTGCTGTGTCTCTGTGTCTCTAGTTCTGTGTCCTAGTGTCCTGTGTCTCTAGTTCTGTGTCTCTGTGTCTCTAGTTCTGTGTCTCAGTGTCTCTGTGCCTCTAGTTCTGTGTCCTAGTGTCCTGTGTCTCTAGTTCTGTGTCTCTGTGTCTCTGTGTCTCTAGTTCTGTGTCTCTGTGCCTCTAGTTCTGTGTCCTAGTGTCCTGTGTCTCTAGTTCTGTGTCTCTGTGTCTCTAGTTCTGTGTCTCTGTGTCTCTAGTTCAGTGTCTCTGTGTCTCTGTGTCTCTAGTTCTGTGTCTCTGTGTCTCTAGTTCAGTGTCTCTGTGTCTCTGTGTCTCTAGTTCTGTGTCTCTAGTTCTGTGTCTCTAGTTCTGTGTCCTAGTGTCCTGTGTCTCTGGTCCAGCAGGTCATTTTGTGATCTCCCAATTGAGCGTATCATTATTCCTGAGTTTATCACCTATATAGAACATCACTTTGAAGGGCCCCTTGAACTAAAACACTTTATTTAGTCCTATTTGTCCTGTCTGAAGGCCATAGAGTCCATCAACTCCTCTGTTGCCAAACAGAAATGGACAACCAGACCGTCACATTGTATCACCTGCAACAAACAGCATCTAAAAGGCATGTTGGACCAAAACCATGTGTCCAATATGTGGTTGTCCTATCCAAGGTCAGCAAGTCCCCGACCGACCATTATCTCTCCTGTTGCCAAACAGAAATGGACAGCCAGAGTCAACACAGCGCGCACACACGCACGCGCGCACACAAACACACACACACACACACGCCACACACATGCACGCACGCACACACACGCCCGCACGCACACACACACACACACACACACACACACACACACACACACACACGCACGCACGCACGCACACACACACACTCACACACACACACACACGCCACACACACGCACGCACGCACGCACACACACACACACACGCCACACACACGCACGCACGCACGCACATACACACACACACACGCCACACACACGCACGCACATACACACACGCCACACACACGCACGCATGCGCACACACACACACACACACACTCACACTCACGCACGCACACACGCACGCACGCACACACACCACACACACGCACACACACAAACACACACACACGCACGCACGCACACACACACACACACACACGCCACACACACGCACGCACACGCACGCACGCACACACACACGTACGCACACACACACACACGCCACACACACACAGCCAGCCTCATTAACATATGACACCATCTGGACAGAGAGAGAGGGGGGGGGGGGGTTAGAGAGAGAGACAACAGTCTGGACACCAAGAGGTTTCCTCCAACTCTCTGAAGGACGAGACTGCCTTCGTTCATACTGCAGGGCCCTATGATTGGCTGCTCAGGTTTCCAGATCACCTTGGGCAACGAGGCTCGGGCGGTGGGAGGGAGTAAAAAATGTACCTCACTCTGAAATCTTGTAGAACAGAGATGGAGTTAAGATGCTGAAATGTGAGCTAAAGCTCTTCGATTTTTCTCTCTCTACAAAACAACAAAACATTATTGGATCATTTTTCAACTAAATAATGTCAGGAGTAAAGCCATACAACACTCCTTCCGTGGCCTCCAACTGCTCTTAAACGCTAGTAAAACCAAATGCATGCTTTTCAACCGTTCGCTGCCTGCACCCGCACGCCTGACCAGCATCACCACCCTGGATGGTTCCAACCTTGAATATGTGGACATCTATAAGTACCTAGGTGTCTGGCTAGACTGTAAACTCTCCTTCCAGACTCATATCAAACATCTCCAATCGAAAATCAAATCAAGAGTCGGCTTTCTATTCCGCAACAAAGCCTCCTTCACTCACGCCGCCAAACTTACCCTAGTAAAACTGACTATCCTACCGATCCTCGACTTCGGCGATGTCATCTACAAAATTGCTTCCAACACTCTACTTAGCAAACTGGATGCAGTTTATCACAGTGCCATCCGTTTTGTCACTAAAGCACCTTATACCACCCACCACTGCAACTTGTACGCTGTAGTCGGCTGGCCCTCGCTACATATTCGTCGCCAGACCCACTGGCTCCAGGTCATCTACAAGTGTAACAATTCAGAGGCGGATGCAAGATGCAAGCAACGATGGTTTAATGAATACAGGTTACAGCAGCAACAGGACAGACAGACTGTACTCAGACGGAATCCGACCCAGGGACTAGGGCGCATCCTCCTATGTGAGCGTGCTGAGAAACCCAGGGGAGAGTGTCCGGATGGGTAGGAAGGAGCACAGCAGATAATCCACACAAGGGCGGCGAGAGATGAGTACGGACACACGACACAACCTCAGGGAAGTAACAACGATCTGACAACAAGAAACACTGGTTACAGAACATATAAAGGGAAGATAAGTGATTCCAGCTGGCGCAGACAATCAGGCCGAGATTGGGAACCACGCCCACACAAACACGGAGAGAGAGAGAGAGAGAGAGAGAGAGAGAGAGAGAGAGAAAAGGAAAAGGAGGCAGTGGATTCATGAACCGTGACAACAAGTCCATGCTAGGTAAAGCTCCGCCTTATCTCAGTTCACTGGTCACGATGGCAACACCCATCCGTAGCACGCGCTCCAGCAGGTGTATCTCACTGATCATCCCTAAAGCCAACACCTCATTTGGCCGCCTTTCGTTCCAGTTCTCTGCTGCCTGTGACTGGAACGAATTGCAAAAATCGCTGAAGTTGGAGACTTTTATCTCCCTCACCAACTTCAAACATCTGCTATCTGAGCAGCTAACCGATCGCTGCAGCTGTACATAGTCTATCGGTAAATAGCCTACCCATTTTTACCTACCTCATCCCCATACTGTTTTTATTTATTTACTTTTCTGCTCTTTTGCACACCAATATCTCTACCTGTACATGACCTTCTGATCATTTATCACTCCAGTGTTAATCTGCAAAATTGTAATTATTCGCCTACCTCATGCCTTTTGCACACAATGTATATAGACTCCCCTTTTTTTCTTCCTTTTGTGTTATTGACTTGTTAATTGTTTACTCCATGTGTAACTCTGTGTTGTCTGTTCACACTGCTATGCTTTATCTTGGCCAGGTCGCAGAACTTGTTCTCAACTAGCCTACCTGGTTAAATAAAGGTGAAATAAATAAAATAAACAACAGTTGGGAGAGTAAAACCAGAAGAGTTGGGAGACTAAAACCACAACAGTTGGGAGACTAAAACCACAACAGTTGGGAGACTAAAACCACAACAGTTGGGAGACTAAAACCACAACAGTTGGGAGACTAAAACCACAACAGTTGGGACAGTAAAACCACAACAGTTGGGAGACTAAAACCACAACAGTTGGGAGACTAAAACCACAACAGTTGGGAGACTAAAACCACAACAGTTGGGAGAGTAAAACCAAAACACAACAGTTGGGAGACTAAAACCACAACAGTTGGGACAGTAAAACCAAAACACAACAGTTGGGAGACTAAAACCACAACAGTTGGGACAGTAAAACCAAACCACAACAGTTGGGAGACTAAAACCACAACAGTTGGGAGACTAAAACCACAACAGTTGGGAGACTAAAACCACAACAGTTGGGAGACTAAAACCAGAGAGACAAATAAAGGCTTGGCTCATTTGAAGCCTTGGTTCTCCACCTCCTCCTTCTCCGTCTGTCTGTCTGTCTGTCTGTCTGTCTGTCTGTCTGTCTGTCTGTCTGTCTGTCTGTCTGTCTGTCTGTCTGTCTGTCTGTCTGTCTGTCTGTCTGTCTGTCTGTCTGTCTGTCTGTCTGTCTGTCTGTCTGTCTGTCAGTAACAACATGTCTTTATCTAAACACATTCTTTTCATTTCATCAATGGAGAAATCCTTTATCAGTCCAGCGTGGAAAGCAGTCAGTCTCTAGACACGTCTGTTTGCTTCATTTACCACCTCCTACACACACACGCACACACATTCCCCACGGCTACTGACCACACCCCTCAGAGGCTGGTTCCTCTCTAGGTTTCTTCCTAGGTTTTGGCCCTTTCTAGGGAGTTTTTCCTAGCCACCGTGCTTCTACACCTGCATTGCTTGATGTTTGGGGTTTTAGACTGGGTTTCTGTACAGCACTTTGAGACATCAGCTGATGTAAAGAAGGACTTTATAAATACATTTGATTTGATTTGGTAAACAAAATGTACTTAGTCACATTTGGGTCAAATCAAAACGACAGAGAAGGCGGTTTAATAGGACACAACATCAGACGACAGCATCAGCCTGTTTCCTCCAGTGGTCGGATAAAAACATTCTGTTCCTGTAGCGTGTCCCACAATAACCCAGCAATAGGGAGAGATGTCACTGTTGTGGAGTTGTGAATCGTAAGCGAAACAACACCCTTCTCCTCCTCCCCTCTCCCTCCTCCCTTCTCCTTTTCGTTCTCCTCCTGTTTCTCCTCCTCTGTTTCTCCTCTGTTTCTCCTCCTCTGTTTCTCCTCCTCTGTTTCTCCTCCTCTGTTTCTCCTCTGTTTCTCCTCCTCCTGTTTCTCCTCCTCTGTTTCTCCTCCTCTGGTTCTCCTCCTCCTGTTTCTCCTCCTCTGTTTCTCCTCCTCTGTTTCTCCTCCTCCTGTTTCTCCTCTGTTTCTCCTCCTCTGTTTCTCCTCCTCCTGTTTCTCCTCTGTTTCTCCTCCTCTGTTTCTCCTCCTGTTTCTCCTCCTCCTGTTTCTCCTCTGTTTCTCCTCCTCCTGTTTCTCCTCTGTTTCTCCTCCTGTTTCTCCTTCTCCTGTTTCTCCTCTGTTTCTCCCCCAGTTTCTCCTCCTCTGTTTCTCCTCCTCTGTTTCTCCTCCTCCTGTTTCTCCTCTGTTTCTCCTCTGTTTCTCCTCCTCTGTTTCTCCTCCTCCTGTTTCTCCTCTGTTTCTCCTCCTCTGTTTCTCCTCCTCCTGTTTCTCCTCTGTTTCTCCTCCTCTGTTTCTCCTCCTCCTGTTTCTCCTCCTCTGTTTCTCCTCCTCTGTTTCTCCTCCTCCTGTTTCTCCTTCTCTGTTTCTCCCCCTGTTTCTCCTCCTCCTGTTTCTCCTCTGTTTCTCCTCCTCCTGTTTCTCCTCCTGTTTCTTCTCTGTTCCTCCTCCTCTGTTTCTCCTCCTCCTGTTTCTCCTCCTCTGTTTCTCCTCCTCCTGTTTCTCCTCTGTTTCGTCTGTTTCTCCTCCTCTGTTTCTCCCCCTGTTTCTCCTCCTCCTGTTTCTCCTCCTCTGTTTCTCCTCCTCTGTTTCTCCTCCTCTGTTTCTCCTCCTCTGTTTCGCCCCCTCTGTTTCTCTCCTCTGTTTCTCCTCCTCTGTTTCTCCTTCTCCTGTTTCTCCTCCTCCTGTTTCTCCTCCTCTGTTTCTCCTCCTCTGTTTCTCCTCCTCCTGTTTCTCCTCCTCTGTTTCTCCTCCTCCTGTTTCTCTCCTCCTCTGTTTCTCCTCCTCTGTTTCGCCCCCTCTATTTCTCCCTCTGTTTCTCCTCCTCTGTTTCTCCCCCTGTTTCTCCTCCTCCTGTTTCTCCTCCTCTGTTTCTCCTCCTCTCTTTCTCCTCCTCTGTTTCTCCTCCTCCTGTTTCTCCTCCTCCTGTTTCTCCTCCTCCTGTTTCTCCTCCTCTGTTTCTCCTCCTCTGTTTCGCCCCCTCTATTTCTCCCTCTGTTTCTCCTCCTCTGTTTCTCCCCTCCTGTTTCTCCTCCTCCTGTTTCTCCTCCTCTGTTTCTCCTCCTCTGTTTCTCCTCTGTTTCTCCTCTCTGTTTCTCCTCCTCTGTTTCTCCTCCTCCTGTTTCTCCCCTCTGTTTCTCTCCTCCTCCTGTTTCTCCTCCTCTGTTTCTCCTCCTCTGTTTCTCCTCCTCTGCCTCTGTTTCTCCCTCTGTTTCTCCTCCTCTGTTTCTCCCCCTGTTTCTCCTCCTCCTGTTTCTCCTCCTCTGTTTCTCCTCCTCTGTTTCTTCTGTTTCTCCTCCTCCTGTTTCTCCTCCTCTGTTTCTCCTCCTCTGTTTCTCCTACTGTTTCTCCTCCTCTGTTTCTCCTCCTGGTTCTCCTCCTCTGTTTCTCCTCCTCTGTTTCTCCTCCTCCTCTTCCTCTTTTCTCCTCCTCTGTTTCTCCTCCTCTGTTTATCCTCCTCCTGTTTCTACTCCTCTGTTTCTCCTCCTCTGTTTCTCCTCCTGTTTCTCCTCCTCTGTTTCTCCTCCTCTGTTTCTCCTCCTCCTGTTTCTCCTCCTCTGTTTCTCCTCCTCCTGTTTCTCCTCTGTTTCTCCCTCTGTTTCTCCTCCTCCTGTTTCTCCTCTGTTTCTCCTCCGCCTGTTTCTCCTCTGTTTCTCCCCCTCCTGTTTATCCTCTGTTTCTCCTCTGTTTCCCCCTCTGTTTCTCCTCCTCCTGTTTCTCCTCTGTTTCTCCTCCTCCTGTTTCTCCTCCTCTGTTTCTCCCCCTGTTCCTCCTCCTCTATTTCTCCTCTGTTTCGCCCCCTCTGTTTCTCCCTCTGTTTCTCCTCCTCTGTTTCTCCTCCTCCTGTTTCTCCTCCTCTGTTTCTTCTGTTTCTCCTCCTCTGTTTCTCCCCCTGTTTCTCCTCCTCCTGTTTCTCCTCCTCCTGTTTCTCCTCCTGTTTCTCCTCCTCTATTTCTCCTCCTCTGTTTCTCCTCCTCTGTTTCGCCCCCTCGGTTTCTCCTCCTCCTGTTTCTCCTCCTCTGTTTCTCCTCCTCTGTTTCTCCTCCTCCTGTTTCTCCTCCTCCTGTTTCTCCTCCTCTGTTTCTCCTCCTCCTGTTTCTCCTCCTCTGTTTCTCCTCCTCTGTTTCTCCTCCTCTGTTTCTCCTCCTCTGTTTCTCCTCCTCCTGTTTCTCCTCCTCTGTTTCTCCTCCTGTTTCTCCTCCTCTGTTTCTCCTCCTCTGTTTCTCCTCCTCTGTTTCTCCTCCTCCTGTTTCTCCTCCTCTGTTTCTCCTCCTCTGTTTCTCCTCCTCGGTTTCTCCTCCTCAGTTTCTCCTCCTCCTGTTTCTCCTCCTTCTGTTTCTCCTCCTCCTGTTTCTCCTCCTCTGTTTCTCCTCCTCCTGTTTCTCCTCCTCTGTTTCTCCTCCTGTTTCTCCTCCTCTGTTTCTCCTCCTCTGTTTCTCCTCCTCCTGTTTCTCCTCCTCTGTTTCTCCTACTGTTTCTCCTCCTGTTTCTCCTCCTCTGTTTCTCCTCCTCTGTTTCTCCTCCTCCTGTTTCTCCTCCTCTGTTTCTCCTCCTCTGTTTCTCCTACTGTTTCTCCTCCTCTGTTTCTCCTCCTCGGTTTCTCCTCCTCCTGTTTCTCCTCCTCCTGGTTCTCCTCCTCTGTTTCTCCTCCTCTGTTTCTCCTACTGTTTCTCCTCCTGTTTCTCATCCTCTGTTTCTCCTCCTCTGTTTCTCCTGTTTCTCCTCCTGTTTCTCCTCCTCTCTACTCCTCTCCTCTCTCTACTCCTCTCCACCTCTCTCCTGTCTACTCCTCTCCTCCTCTCTTATCTCTCCCCCAACCCTTCTCTATCTTATATCACTCTTTAACCCTGTCCACCATAACTCCCTACTCAAACGTTCAACCCCTCTTCGGTACATCCCATAGGGCTCTGGTCAAAAGTAGTGCACTATCCAGGGAATAGGATGCCATTTGGGACTCAGTTCCTGAACTCTAAACCACTTCCACTTGTGTTCAGCACCCTAGTTCCATCTAATACCACTCAGTGAGCGCAGCCATGCAGCTCGCTGCCTGTGACCCAAATGGCACCCTATTCCCTATATAGTGCACTACTTTTGAACAGAAGTAGTGCACTATATAGGGAATAGGGGGCTGTTTGGGACACTGATGGCAGTCTGAATCTACTTTCTGAAGTCCAGAAGACTCTGCAGCTCAGTACATTATCTCTGCAGTAGAGAGAGAGGCTACTACATCAGTAGAGAGAGAGGCTACTACATCAGTAGAGAGAGAGAGGCTACTACATCAATAGAGAGAGAGGCTACGACATCAGGAGAGAGAGAGAGAGGCTACTACATCAGTAGAGAGAGAGAGAGGCTACTCATCTGTTTCTCCTCCTCTATTACATCCGTAGAGAGAGAGAGGCTACTACATCAGTTTCTCCTCTGGGGCTACTACATCAGCAGAGAGAGAGAGAGGCTACTACATCAGCTCTGTTTCTACTACATCAGTTTCTCCTCCTCTGTTTCTACTACATCAGCAGAGAGAGAGGCTACTACATCAGCAGAGAGAGAGAGAGAGGCTACTACATCAGTAGAGAGAGAAGCTATTACATCAGTAGAGAGAGAGTGGGGGCTACTACATCAGTAGAGAGAAAGAGCGGAGATTTTCTCCCTCCTCAGTGAAGCTATTACATCAGTAGAGAGAGAGGCTACTACATCAGTAGAGAGGGAAAGAAGCTATTACATCAGTAGAGAGAGAGGCTACTACATCAGTAGAGAGGGAGAGAAGCTATTACATCAGTAGAGAGAGAGTGGGGGCTACTACATCAGTAGAGAGAGAGGCTACTACATCAGTAGACAGAGAGAGAAGCTATTACATCAGTAGAGAGGGTGGTTTCTCCTACATCAGTAGAGAGAGAGTGGGGCTACTACATCAGTAGAGAGAGAGAGGCTACTACATCAGTAGAGAGAGGGGCTACTACATCATTAGAGAGAGAAGCTATTACATCAGTAGAGAGAGAGGGGGCTACTACATAGGTCCTCCTCTGGGGCTACTACATCAGTAGAGAGAGAGAGGCTACTACATCAGTAGAGAGAGAGAGGCTACTACATCAGTAGAGAGAGAGAGAGAGAGGCTACTACATCAGTAGAGAGAGAGAGAGATAGACTACTACATCAGTAGAGCCTCCTCTGAGGCTACTACATCAGAAGAGAGAGAGAAGCTATTACATCAGTAGAGAGAGAGTGGGGCTACTACATCAGTAGAGAGAGGGGGGCTACTACATCAGTAGAGAGAAAGAGAAGCTATTACATCAGTAGAGAGAGAGGCTACTACATCAGTAGAGAGGGAAAGAAGCTATTACATCAGTAGAGAGAGGGGCTACTACATCAGTAGAGAGGGAGAGAAGCTATTACATCAGTAGAGAGAGAGAGAAGCTATTACATCAGTAGAGAGGGGCTACTACATCAGTAGAGAGGGAGAGAAGCTATTACATCAGTAGAGAGAGAGTGGGGCTACTACATCAGTAGAGAGAGGGGGGCTACTACATCAGTGGAGAGAGAGGGGGGCTACTACATCAGTAGAGAGAGAGGCTACTACATCAGTAGAGAGAGAGGGGCTACTACATCAGTAGAGAGAGAGAGAGAAGCTATTACATCATTAGAGAGAGTGGGGCTACTACATCAGAAGAGAGAGAGAAGCTATTACATCAGTAGAGAGAGAGAGAAGCAATTACATCAGTAGAGAAAGGGGGGCTACTACCTCAGTAGAGAGAGAGAGGGGGCTACTACATCAGTAGAGAGAGAGAGAGAGGCTACTACATCAGTAGAGAGAGAGGGGGGCTACTACATAGGTAGAGAGAGAGAGGCTACTACATCAGTAGAGAGAGAGAGGGGCTACTACATCAGTAGAGAGAGAGGGGGCTACTACATCAGTGGGGCTACTACATCAGTAGAGAGAGAGAGAGGTTACTACATCAGTAGAGAGAGAGAGGGGCTACTACATCAGTAGAGAGAGAGAGAGGCTACTACATCAGTAGAGAGAGAGAGGGGCTACTACATCAGTAGAGAGAGAGAGAGGCTACTACATCAGAAGAGAGAGAGAAGCTATTACATCAGTAGAGAGAGAGTGGGGGCTACTACATCAGTCTTCCTCTGTTTCTCCTCCTTGGCTACTACATCAGTAGAGAGAAAGAGAAGCTATTACATCAGTAGAGAGAGAGGCTACTACATCAGTAGAGAGGGAAAGAAGCTATTACATCAGTAGAGAGAGGGGCTACTACATCAGTAGAGAGGGAGAGAAGCTATTACATCAGTAGAGAGAGAGTGGGGCTACTACATCAGTAGAGAGAGGGGGCTACTACATCAGTAGAGAGAGAGGGGGCTACTACATCAGTAGAGAGAGAGGCTACTACATCAGTAGAGAGAGGGGCTACTACATCAGTAGAGAGAGAAGCTATTACATCAGTAGAGAGAGGGGGCTACTACATAGGTAGAGAGAGAGGGGGCTACTACATCAGTAGAGAGAGAGAGGCTACTACATCAGTCCTCCTCTGGGGCTACTACATCAGTAGAGAGAGAAGCTATTACATCAGTAGAGAGAGGGGGGCTACTACATAGGTAGAGAGAGAGGGGGCTACTACATCAGTAGAGAGAGGGGGCTACTACATCTGTAGAGAGAGGGGGCTACTACATCAGTAGAGAGAGAGGGGCTCCTACATCAGTAGAGAGGGGGGGTACTTCATCAGTAGAGAGAGAGAGCTATTACATCAGTAGAGAGAGAGGGGGCTACTACATCAGTAGAGAGCCCTGGGGCTACTACATCAGTAGAGAGAGGGGGCTACTACACCAGTAGAGAGATTTTGATAAACTCCCATATCTACTGGGTGAAATTCCACAGTGTGCCATCACAGCAGCAGGATTTTTGACCTGTTGCCACGAGAAAAGGGCAACCAGTGAAGAACAAACACCATTGTAAATACAACATCAGTACTACATCAGTAGAGAGGGAAAGAAGCTATTACATCAGTAGAGAGAGGGGCTACTACATCAGTAGAGAGGGAGAGAAGATATTACATCAGTAGAGAGAGAGTGGGGGCTACTACATCAGTAGAGAGAGGGGGGCTACTACATCAGTAGAGAGAGAGAGAGGCTACTACATCAGTAGAGAGGAGAGAAGCTATTACATCAGTAGAGAGGGTGGTGGCTACTACATCAGTAGAGAGAGAGTGGGGCTACTACATCAGTAGAGAGAGAGAGGCTACTACATCAGTAGAGAGAGAGGGCTACTACATCATTAGAGAGAGAAGCTATTACATCAGTAGAGAGAGGGGGCTACTACATAGGTAGAGAGAGAGGGGGCTACTACATCAGTAGAGAGAGAGAGGCTACTACATCAGTAGAGAGAGAGAGGCTACTACATCAGTAGAGAGAGAGAGAAGCTATTACATCAGTAGAGAGGGTGGTGGCTACTACATCAGTAGAGAGGAAATAAGCTATTACATCAGTAGAGAGAGAGGCTACTACATCAGTAGAGAGGAGAGAAGCTATTACATCAGTAGAGAGAGAGTGGGGGCTACTACATCAGTAGAGAGAGAGGCTACTACATCAGTAGAGAGAGAGAGAAGCTATTACATCAGTAGAGAGGGTGGTGGCTACTACATCAGTAGAGTTTTAGAGTGGGGGCTACTACATCAGTAGAGAGAGAGAGGATACTACATCAGTAGAGAGAGGGGCTACTACATCATTAGAGAGAGAAGCTATTACATCAGTAGAGAGAGGGGGGCTACTACATAGGTAGAGAGAGAGGGGGGCTACTACATCAGTAGAGAGAGAGAGGCTACTACATCAGTAGAGAGAGAGAGGCTACTACATCAGTAGAGAGAGAGAGAGAGAGGCTACTACATCAGTAGAGAGAGAGAGAGAGATAGACTACTACATCAGTAGAGAGAGAGAGAGAGGCTACTACATCAGAAGAGAGAGAGAAGCTATTACATCAGTAGAGAGAGAGTGGGGGCTACTACATCAGTAGAGAGAGGGGGGGGCTACTACATCAGTAGAGAGAAAGAGAAGCTATTACATCAGTAGAGAGAGAGGCTACTACATCAGTAGAGAGGGAAAGAAGCTATTACATCAGTAGAGAGAGGGGCTACTACATCAGTAGAGAGGGAGAGAAGCTATTACATCAGTAGAGAGAGAGGCTACTACATCAGTAAAGAGGGAAAGAAGCTATTACATCAGTAGAGAGAGGGGCTACTACATCAGTAGAGAGGGAGAGAAGCTATTACATCAGTAGAGAGAGAGTGGGGGCTACTACATCAGTAGAGAGAGGGGGGCTACTACATCAGTGGAGAGAGAGGGGCTACTACATCAGTAGAGAGAGAGGCTACTACATCAGTAGAGAGAGAGGGGCTACTACATCAGTAGAGAGAGAGAGAGAAGCTATTACATCATTAGAGAGAGTGGGGCTACTACATCAGAAGAGAGAGAGAAGCTATTACATCAGTAGAGAGAGAGAAGCAATTACATCAGTAGAGAAAGGGGGGCTACTACCTCAGTAGAGAGAGAGAGGGGGCTACTACATCAGTAGAGAGAGAGAGAGAGGCTACTACATCAGTAGAGAGAGAGGGGGGCTACTACATAGGTAGAGAGAGAGAGAGGCTACTACATCAGTAGAGAGAGAGAGGGGCTACTACATCAGTAGAGAGAGAGTGGGGGCTACTACATCAGTAGAGAGAGGGGGGCTACTACATCAGTAGAGAGAGAGAGAGGCTACTACATCAGTAGAGAGAGAGAGGGGCTACTACATCAGTAGAGAGAGAGAGAGGCTACTACATCAGTAGAGAGAGAGAGGGGCTACTACATCAGTAGAGAGAGAGAGAGGCTACTACATCAGAAGAGAGAGAGAAGCTATTACATCAGTAGAGAGAGAGTGGGGGCTACTACATCAGTAGAGAGAGGGGGGGCTACTACATCAGTAGAGAGAAAGAGAAGCTATTACATCAGTAGAGAGAGAGGCTACTACATCAGTAGAGAGGGAAAGAAGCTATTACATCAGTAGAGAGAGGGGCTACTACATCAGTAGAGAGGGAGAGAAGCTATTACATCAGTAGAGAGAGAGTGGGGGCTACTACATCAGTAGAGAGAGGGGGGCTACTACATCAGTAGAGAGAGAGGGGGGCTACTACATCAGTAGAGAGAGAGGCTACTACATCAGTAGAGAGAGAGGGGCTACTACATCAGTAGAGAGAGAAGCTATTACATCAGTAGAGAGAGGGGGCTACTACATAGGTAGAGAGAGGGGGCTACTACATCAGTAGAGAGAGAGAGGCTACTACATCAGTAGAGAGAGAGGGGCTACTACATCAGTAGAGAGAGAAGCTATTACATCAGTAGAGAGAGGGGGCTACTACATAGGTAGAGAGAGAGGGGGCTACTACATCAGTAGAGAGAGGGGGCTACTACATCAGTAGAGAGAGGGGGGCTACTACATCAGTAGAGAGAGAGGGGGGCTACTACATCAGTAGAGAGAGGGGGGGTACTTCATCAGTAGAGAGAGAGAGCTATTACATCAGTAGAGAGAGAGGGGGGCTACTACATCAGTAGAGAGCGAGGGGGCTACTACATCAGTAGAGAGAGGGGGGCTACTACACCAGTAGAGAGATTTTGATAAACTCCCATATCTACTGGGTGAAATTCCACAGTGTGCCATCACAGCAGCAGGATTTTTGACCTGTTGCCACGAGAAAAGGGCAACCAGTGAAGAACAAACACCATTGTAAATACAACATCAGTACTACATCAGTAGAGAGGGAAAGAAGCTATTACATCAGTAGAGAGAGGGGCTACTACATCAGTAGAGAGGGAGAGAAGATATTACATCAGTAGAGAGAGAGTGGGGGCTACTACATCAGTAGAGAGAGGGGGGCTACTACATCAGTAGAGAGAGAGAGAGGCTACTACATCAGTAGAGAGGGAGAGAAGCTATTACATCAGTAGAGAGGGTGGTGGCTACTACATCAGTAGAGAGAGAGTGGGGGCTACTACATCAGTAGAGAGAGAGAGGCTACTACATCAGTAGAGAGAGAGGGGCTACTACATCATTAGAGAGAGAAGCTATTACATCAGTAGAGAGAGGGGGGCTACTACATAGGTAGAGAGAGAGGGGGGCTACTACATCAGTAGAGAGAGAGAGGCTACTACATCAGTAGAGAGAGAGAGAGGCTACTACATCAGTAGAGAGAGAGAGAAGCTATTACATCAGTAGAGAGGGTGGTGGCTACTACATCAGTAGAGAGGGAAATAAGCTATTACATCAGTAGAGAGAGAGGCTACTACATCAGTAGAGAGGGAGAGAAGCTATTACATCAGTAGAGAGAGAGTGGGGGCTACTACATCAGTAGAGAGAGAGGCTACTACATCAGTAGAGAGAGAGAGAAGCTATTACATCAGTAGAGAGGGTGGTGGCTACTACATCAGTAGAGAGAGAGTGGGGGCTACTACATCAGTAGAGAGAGAGAGGATACTACATCAGTAGAGAGAGAGGGGCTACTACATCATTAGAGAGAGAAGCTATTACATCAGTAGAGAGAGGGGGGCTACTACATAGGTAGAGAGAGAGGGGGGCTACTACATCAGTAGAGAGAGAGAGGCTACTACATCAGTAGAGAGAGAGAGGCTACTACATCAGTAGAGAGAGAGGAGAGAGGCTACTACATCAGTAGAGAGAGAGAGAGAGATAGACTACTACATCAGTAGAGAGAGAGAGAGGCTACTACATCAGCAGAGAGAGAGAGAGAGGCTACTACATCAGAAGAGAGAGAGAAGCTATTACATCAGTAGAGAGAGAGTGGGGGCTACTACATCAGTAGAGAGAGGGGGCTACTACATCAGTAGAGAGAAAGAGAAGCTATTACATCAGTAGAGAGAGGCTACTACATCAGTAGAGAGGGAAAGAAGCTATTACATCAGTAGAGAGAGGGGCTACTACATCAGTAGAGAGGAGAGAAGCTATTACATCAGTAGAGAGAGGCTACTACATCAGTAAAGAGGAAAGAAGCTATTACATCAGTAGAGAGAGGGGCTACTACATCAGTAGAGAGGGAGAGAAGCTATTACATCAGTAGAGAGAGAGAGTGGGGCTACTACATCAGTAGAGAGAGAGGGGGCTACTACATCAGTAGAGAGAGAGGCTACTACATCAGTAGAGAGAGAGGGGCTACTACATCAGTAGAGAGAGAGAAGCAATTACATCAGTAGAGAAAGGGGGCTACTACCTCAGTAGAGAGAGAGAGGGGCTACTACATCAGTAGAGAGAGAGAGAGGCTACTACATCAGTAGAGAGAGAGGGGGCTACTACATCAGGTAGAGAGAGAGAGAGGCTACTACATCAGTAGAGAGAGAGGGGCTACTACATCAGTAGAGAGAGAGTGGGGGCTACTACATCAGTAGAGAGAGGGGGCTACTACATCAGTAGAGAGAGAGAGAGGCTACTACATCAGTAGAGAGAGAGAGGGGCTACTACATCAGTAGAGAGAGAGGCTACTACATCAGTAGAGAGAGAGAGGGGCTACTACATCAGTAGAGAGAGAGAGAGAGAGGCTACTACATCAGAGAGAGAGAGAAGCTATTACATCAGTAGAGAGAGAGTGGGGGCTACTACATCAGTAGAGAGAGAGGGGGCTACTACATCAGTAGAGAGAAAGAGAAGCTATTACATCAGTAGAGAGAGAGGCTACTACATCAGTAGAGAGGAAAGAAGCTATTACATCAGTAGAGAGAGGGGCTACTACATCAGTAGAGAGGGAGAGAAGCTATTACATCAGTAGAGAGAGAGTGGGGGCTACTACATCAGTAGAGAGGGGGGCTACTACATCAGTAGAGAGAGGGGGCTACTACATCAGTAGAGAGAGAGGCTACTACATCAGTAGAGAGAGGGGCTACTACATCAGTAGAGAGAGAAGCTATTACATCAGTAGAGAGAGGGGGCTACTACATCAGTAGAGAGAGAGGGGGCTACTACATCAGTAGAGAGAGGGGCTACTACATCAGTAGAGAGAGAGGGGGCTACTACATCAGTAGAGAGAGGGGGCTACTACATCAGTAGAGAGAGAGGGGGCTACTACATCAGTAGAGAGAGGGGGCTACTACATCAGTAGAGAGAGAGAGCTATTACATCAGTAGATGGAGAGGGGGCTACTACATCAGTAGAGAGCGAGGGGGCTACTACATCAGTAGAGAGAGGGGGCTACTACATCAGTAGAGAGATTTTGATAAACTCCCATATCTACTGGGTGAAAGAGACAGTATGCCATCACAGCAGCAGGATTTTGACCTGTTGCCACGAGAAAAGGGCAACCAGTGAAGAACAAACACCATTGTAAATACAACATCAGTACTACATCAGTAGAGAGGAAAGAAGCTATTACATCAGTAGAGAGAGGGGCTACTACATCAGTAGAGAGGAGAGAAGATATTACATCAGTAGAGAGAGAGTGGGGGCTACTACATCAGTAGAGAGAGGGGGCTACTACATCAGTAGAGAGAGAGAGGCTACTACATCAGTAGAGAGAGAGGGGCTACTACATCAGTAGAGAGAGAGAGGCTACTACATCAGAGAGAGAGAAGCTATTACATCAGTAGAGAGAGAGTGGGGGCTACTACATCAGTAGAGAGGGGGGGGCTACTACATCAGTAGAGAGAAAGAGAAGCTATTACATCAGTAGAGAGAGAGGCTACTACATCAGTAGAGAGGGAAAGAAGCTATTACATCAGTAGAGAGAGGGGCTACTACATCAGTAGAGAGGGAGAGAAGCTATTACATCAGTAGAGAGAGAGTGGGGGCTACTACATCAGTAGAGAGAGGGGGGCTACTACATCAGTAGAGAGAGAGGGGGCTACTACATCAGTAGAGAGAGGGGCTACTACATCAGTAGAGAGAGGGGCTACTACATCAGTAGAGCTATTACATCAGTAGAGAGGGGCTACTACATAGGTACAGAGAGAGGGGGCTACTACATCAGTAGAGAGAGAGAGGCTACTACATCAGTAGAGAGAGAGGGGCTACTACATCAGTAGAGAGAGAAGCTATTACATCAGTAGAGAGAGGGGGCTACTACATAGGTAGAGAGAGAGGGGGGCTACTACATCAGTAGAGAGAGGGGGCTACTACATCAGTAGAGAGAGGGGGCTACTACATCAGTAGAGAGAGAGGGGCTACTACATCAGTAGAGAGAGAGGGGGCTACTACATCAGTAGAGAGAGAGAGGCTACTACATCAGAGAGAGAGAAGCTATTACATCAGTAGAGAGAGTGGGGGCTACTACATCAGTAGAGAGGGGGCTACTACATCAGTAGAGAGAAAGAGAGCTATTACATCAGTAGAGAGAAGGCTACTACATCAGTAGAGAGGAAAGAAGCTATTACATCAGTGTGCCAGGGGCTCTACATCAGTAGGATTTTTGACCTATTGCCATCAGTAGAAGAGAGTGGGGGCTACAACATCAGTAGAGAGAGGGGGCAAACTACATCAGTAAATACTACATCAGTCAGCTACTACATCAGTAGAGAGAGGGGCTACTAATCAGAAGCTATTACATCAGTAGAGAGAGGGGCTACTACATCAGTAGAGAGGGAGAGAAGATATTACATCAGTAGAGAGAGAGAGGGGCTACTACATCAGTAGAGAGGGAGGGGCTACTACATCAGTAGAGAGAGAGAGGCTACTACATCAGTAGAGAGAGAGGGCTACTACATCAGTCAGAGAGAGAGAGAAGCTATTACATCAGTAGAGAGAGAGTGGGGGCTACTACATCAGTAGAGAGGGGGCTACTACATCAGTAGAGAGAAGAGAAGCTATTACATCAGTAGAGAGAGGCTACTACATCAGTAGAGAGGAAAGAAGCTATTACATCAGTAGAGAGAGGGGCTACTACATCAGTAGAGAGGGAGAGAAGCTATTACATCAGAGAGAGAGAGTGGGGGCTACTACATCAGTAGAGAGAGGGGGCTACTACATCAGTAGAGAGAGGGGGCTACTACATCAGTAGAGAGAGAGAGGCTACTACATCAGTAGAGAGAGAGGGGCTACTACATCAGTAGAGAGAGAAGCTATTACATCAGTAGAGAGAGGGGGGCTACTACATAGGTAGAGAGAGAGGGGGGCTACTACATCAGTAGAGAGAGAGAGGCTACTACATCAGTAGAGAGAGGGGCTACTACATCAGTAGAGAGAGAAGCTATTACATCAGTAGAGAGAGGGGGCTACTACATAGGTAGAGAGAGAGGGGGCTACTACATCAGTAGAGAGAGGGGGCTACTACATCAGTAGAGAGAGGGGGGCTACTACATCAGTAGAGAGAGAGGGGGCTACTACATCAGTAGAGAGAGGGGGGGGCTACTACATCAGTAGAGAGAGAGAAGCTATTACATCAGTAGAGAGAGAGGGGGGCTACTACATCAGTAGAGAGCGAGGGGGCTACTACATCAGTAGAGAGAGGGGGGCTACTACATCAGTAGAGAGATTTTGATAAACTCCCATATCTACTGGGTGAAATTAGACAGTGTGCCATCACAGCAGCAGGATTTTTGACCTGTTGCCACGAGAAAAGGGCAACCAGTGAAGAACAAACACCATTGTAAATACAACCCATATTTATGCTTATTTATTTTATCTTGTGTCCTTTAACCATTTGTACATTGTTAAAACACTGTATATATATAATATGACATTTGGATTGTCTTTATTGTTTTGAAACTTCTGTATGTGTAATGTTTACTGTTAATTTGTATTGTTTATTTCACTTTATATATTTGCTTTATATATTATCTACCTCACTTGCTTTGGCAATGTTAACACATGTTTCCCATGCCAATAAAGCCATTGAATTGAATTGAATTGAATTGAGAGAGAGAGAGGGGGTCTACTACATCAGTAGAGAGAGAGGGGGGCTACTACATCAGTAGGCTACTACATCAGTAGAGAGGGAGTGGGGCTACTACATCAGTAGAGAGAGAGAGAAGCTATTACATCAGTAGAGAGAGGGGGGCTACTACATAGGTAGAGAGAGAGGGGGCTACTACATAGGTAGAGAGAGAGGGGGCTACTACATCAGTAGAGAGAGGGGGCTACTACATCAGTAGAGAGAGGGGGCTACTACATCAGTAGAGAGAGAGGGGGCTACTACATCAGTAGAGAGAGGGGGTACTACATCAGTAGAGAGAGAGAGCTATTACATCAGTAGAGAGAGAGGGGGCTACTACATCAGTAGAGAGCGCGAGGGGCTACTACATCAGTAGAGAGAGGGGGGCTACTACACCAGTAGAGAGATTTTGATAAACTCCCATATCTACTGGGTGAAATTCCACAGTGTGCCATCACAGCAGCAGGATTTTTGACCTGTTGCCACGAGAAAAGGGCAACCAGTGAAGAACAAACACCATTGTAAATACAACATCAGTACTACATCAGTAGAGAGGGAAAGAAGCTATTACATCAGTAGAGAGAGGGGCTACTACATCAGTAGAGAGGGAGAGAAGATATTACATCAGTAGAGAGAGAGTGGGGGCTACTACATCAGTAGAGAGAGGGGGGCTACTACATCAGTAGAGAGAGAGAGAGGCTACTACATCAGTAGAGAGAGAGAGGGGCTACTACATCAGTAGAGAGAGAGAGGCTACTACATCAGAAGAGAGAGAGAAGCTATTACATCAGTAGAGAGAGAGAGGGGGCTACTACATCAGTAGAGAGAGAGGCTACTACATCAGTAGAGAGAGAAGCTATTACATCAGTAGAGAGAGGGGGCTACTACATAGGTAGAGAGAGAGGGGGCTACTACATCAGTAGAGAGAGGGGGCTACTACATCAGTAGAGAGAAAGAGAAGCTATTACATCAGTAGAGAGAGGGGCTACTACATCAGTAGAGAGGAGAAGCTATTACATCAGTATTACATCAGGTAGAGAGAGAGGGGGCTACTACATCAGTAGAGAGAGGGGGCTACTACATCAGTAGAGAGAGGGGGCTACTACATCAGGGGGCTACTACATCAGTAGAGAGAGGGGGCTACTACATCAGTAGAGAGAGAGGCTACTACATCAGTAGAGAGAGAGGGGCTACTACATCAGCTATTACATCAGTAGAGAGAGGGGGCTACTACATCAGTAGGGGGCTACTACATCAGTAGAGAGAGAGAGGCTACTACATCAGTAGAGAGAGAGGGGCTACTACATCAGTAGAGAGAAGCTATTACATCAGTAGAGAGAGGGGGCTACTACAGGTAGGGGGCTACTACATCAGTAGAGAGAGAGAGCTACTACATCAGAGAGAGGGGGCTACTACATCAGTAGCTATTACATCAGTAGAGAGAGGGGGCTACTACATCAGTAGAGAGAGGGGGGCTACTACATCAGTAGAGAGAGAGAGGCTACTACATCAGTAGAGAGAGAGGGCTACTACATCAGTAGAGAGAAGCTATTACATCAGTAGAGAGAGGGGGCTACTACATCAGAGAGAGAGGGGGCTACTACATCAGTAGAGAGAGGGGGCTACTACATCAGTAGAGAGAGAGGGGGCTACTACATCAGTAGAGAGAGAGGCTACTACATCAGTAGAGAGAGGGGGCTACTACATCAGTAGAGAGAGAGAAGCTATTACATCAGTAGAGAGAGAGGGGGCTACTACATCAGTAGAGAGCGAGGGGCTACTACATCAGTAGAGAGAGGGGGCTACTACATCAGTAGAGATTTTGATAAACTCCCATATCTACTGGGTGAAATTAGACAGTGTGCCATCACAGCAGCAGGATTTTGACCTGTTGCCACGAGAAAAAGGGCAACCAGTGAAGAACAAACACCATTGTAAATACAACCCATATTTATGCTTATTTATTTTATCTTGTGTCCTTTAACCATTTGTACATTGTTAAAACACTGTATATATATAATATGACATTTGGATTGTCTTTATTGTTTTGAAACTTCTGTATGTGTAATGTTTACTGTTAATTTGTATTGTTTATTTCACTTTATATATTTGCTTTATATATTATCTACCTCACTTGCTTTGGCAATGTTAACACATGTTTCCCATGCCAATAAAGCCCTTGAATTGAATTGAATTGAATTGAGAGAGAGGGGGTCTACTACATCAGTAGAGAGAGAGGGGGCTACTACATCAGTAGAGAGAGAGGCTACTACATCAGTAGAGAGGAGTGGGGCTACTACATCAGTAGAGAGAGAGAGAAGCTATTACATCAGTAGAGAGGGGGCTACTACAGGTCTATTACATAGGTAGAGAGAGAGGGGCTACTACATCAGTAGAGAGAGGGGGCTACTACATCAGTAGAGAGGGGGCTACTACATCAGTAGAGAGAGAGGGGGCTACTACATCAGTAGAGAGAGGGGGTACTACATCAGTAGAGGAGAGCTATTACATCAGTAGAGAGAGAGGGGGATCAGTAGAGAGCGAGGGGGCTACTACATCAGTAGAGAGAGGGGGCTACTACACCAGTAGAGATTTTGATAAACTCCCATATCTACTGGGTGAAATTCCACAGTGTGCCATCACAGCAGCAGGATTTTGACCTGTTGCCACGAGAAAAGGGCAACCAGTGAAGAACAAACACCATTGTAAATACAACATCAGTACTACATCAGTAGAGAGGGAAAGAAGCTATTACATCAGTAGAGAGAGGGGCTACTACATCAGTAGAGAGGGAGAGAAGATATTACATCAGTAGAGAGAGAGTGGGGGCTACTACATCAGTAGAGAGAGGGGGCTACTACATCAGTAGAGAGAGAGGGGCTACTACATCAGTAGAGAGAGAGGGGCTACTACATCAGTAGAGAGAGAGGCTACTACATCAGAAGAGAGAGAGCTATTACATCAGTAGAGAGAGTGGGGCTACTACATCAGGCTACTACATCAGAGAGAGAGAAGCTATTACATCAGTAGAGAGGGGGCTACTACATAGGTAGAGAGAGAGGGGGCTACTACATCAGTAGAGAGAGGGGGCTACTACATCAGAGAGAAAGAGAAGCTATTACATCAGTAGAGAGAGAGGGGCTACTACATCAGTAGCTATTACATCAGTAGAGAGAGGGGGCTACTACATCAGGTAGAGAGAGAGGGGGCTACTACATCAGTAGAGAGAGGGGGCTACTACATCAGTAGAGAGAGGCTACTACATCAGTAGAGAGAGAGGGGGCTACTACATCAGTAGAGAGAGGGGGCTACTACATCAGTAGAGAGAGAGGCTACTACATCAGTAGAGAGGGGCTACTACATCAGAGAGGGCTACTACATCAGTAGAGAGAGGGGGCTACTACATCAGTAGGGGGCTACTACATCAGTAGAGAGAGAAGCTACTACATCAGTAGAGAGAGAGGGCTACTACATCAGTAGAGAGAGGCTATTACATCAGTAGAGAGAGAGGGGCTACTACATCAGGTAGAGAGGGGGCTACTACATCAGTAGAGAGAGGGGGCTACTACATCAGTAGAGGAGGGGGCTACTACATCAGTAGAGAGAGGGGGCTACTACATCAGTAGAGAGAGGGGGCTACTACATCAGTAGAGAGAGAGAAGCTATTACATCAGTAGAGAGAGCTACTACATCAGTAGAGAGCGAGGGGCTACTACATCAGTAGAGAGAGGGGGCTACTACATCAGTAGAGAGATTTTGATAAACTCCCATATCTACTGGGTGAAATTAGACAGTGTGCCATCACAGCAGCAGGATTTTGACCTGTTGAGAGAAAAGGGCAACCAGTGAAGAACAAACACCATTGTAAATACAACCCATATTTATGCTTATTTATTTTATCTTGTGTCCTTTAACCATTTGTACATTGTTAAAACACTGTATATATATAATATGACATTTGGATTGTCTTTATTGTTTTGAAACTTCTGTATGTGTAATGTTTACTGTTAATTTGTATTGTTTATTTCACTTTATATATTTGCTTTATATATTATCTACCTCACTTGCTTTGGCAATGTTAACACATGTTTCCCATGCCAATAAAGCCCTTGAATTGAATTGAATTGAATTGAGAGAGAGAGAGGGGGTCTACTACATCAGTAGAGAGAGAGGGGGGCTACTACATCAGTAGAGAGAGAGAGGCTACTACATCAGTAGAGAGGGAGTGGGGCTACTACATCAGTAGAGAGAGAGAGAAGCTATTACATCAGTAGAGAGAGGGGGGCTACTACATCAGTAGAGAGAGAGGGGCTACTACATCAGTAGAGAGAGAAGCTATTAGCTATTACATCAGTAGAGAGAGGGGGGCTACTACATAGGTAGAGAGAGAGGGGGGCTACTACATCAGTAGAGAGAGAGAGGCTACTACATCAGTAGAGAGAGAGGGGGACTACTACATCAGTAGAGAGAGAGAGGCTACTACATCAGTAGAGAGAGAGAGACTACTACATCAGTAGAGAGAGAGAGGCTACTACATCAGTAGAGAGAGAGAGACTACTACATCAGTAGAGCGAGAGAGGCTACTACATCAGTAGAGAGAGAGAGATTACTAGGTTACTACACCCTCCATCTCCTCCTCCTCATCTCCTCTTCCCCATCTCCTCCTCATCTCCTCCTCCCTCCTCCCTATCTCCTCCATCTCCTCCCCCCCATCTCCTCCTCTCCCTCTCTACTTTCTCTTTTATCTCCAATGTAAACACTCACTCTCTACGAAACTTTCTCCATCGTTCGTTCATCCCTCTCTCCCTTACTCACTTACTGCCTCCTCTCTCTCTCTCTCTCACCCCCTCTCTCTTTCTTTTACCCCCTCTCTTTTACCTCCTCTCTCTCTTTTACCCCTCTCCCTCTCTCTTTACCCCCCTCTCTCTCTCCCCCCCTCTCTCTCTTTTACCCCTCTCTCTCTTTACCCCTCTCTCTCTTTTACCTCTCTCTCTCTTTTACCCCTCTCTCTCTCTCTTACCCCCCTCTCTCTCTCTCTTTTACCCCTCTCTCTCTCTTTTACCCCTCTCTCTCGTTTACCCCTCTCTCTCTCTCTTACCCCTCTCTCTCTCTTACCCCCTCTCTCTCTCTATTTTACCTCTCTCTCTCTTTTACCCCTCTCTCTCTCTCTCTCTTACCCCCTCTCCCTCTCTCTCTCTCTCTTACCCCCTCTCTCTCTCTCTTTTACCTCTCTCTCTCTTACCCCCTCCCTTTCTCTCTCTCTCTCTCTCTCTCTCTTTTGCCTCTCTCTCTCTCTTACCCCTCTCTCTCTTTTACCCCTCTCTCTCTCTCTTACCCCCCTCTCTCTCTGCTCATTCCCGTTCAATGTAATAATGGTAATGTAATATAGAGTGCATCCATAAAACACTCTAATCTCTCAGCTGTCTGCTCTGCTGTGCTCTATACTTGGCTATTTCAGGCTCATCTATTGCTCATGTTTAGAGTTCATGATTGTGTTGTCATTCAAGCGCTTATTTCATTGTTTCAGCTGTTTGTACTCTCTCATTTTAAACACTGTCCTCTCTCGTTTTAAACACGGCTTCAGGTTTTTTAACACCACAGTGAATAGGGACAATGGGATAAGAATTCTCTTAAAAACTCATCTGGTTAAACATGTTAAAGGTTTTGATGATGTAACACATCTTGTTTTGTCTGAAACATGATTAAACAAAACAATATATTGTTTTTTTTGGGGGGGGGGTTTGGTTGGTTTTTCCCCTGATATATATTATTATTATTTTCTCGTACAGATCAATCTCTTTTATGAGAGAGACCTGTTTAAGACCTGTTTAAGGTTTGCGATAGGTAATACAGAGGATAACAAAGGCATTAGTGTATTATTGTTATGATAGTGTAACAATAATACAATAATACCACAAACACAAATGAGGGAAATGGCTACCTAAATATGATCCACTATCAAAGACAACAATAAACAGCTGTCTCAGGCCAACATAGACATACAAAAAACCCTAGACATACAAAAACTAGAGTACCCACCCTAGTCACACCCTGACCTAACCAAAATACATAGAAAAACAGAGATATCTAAGGTCAGTGCGTGACAGTTAGGTAGAGATAGAATCACACAGGGAATAACAGCTCCTCTGAAAGACAGTGGATTGTGAATGTTGATGCTTTTGGGGCTATTGTCTTTCCGGAGGATCCAATTGTGGCCAAGTTTCAGCCGCCTGGCAGAGGCAACCAGGTTTTTGACTCAAATATCCTGGTACTGGGTAAAGTTCATGATTCGGTTGACCTTAACAAGGGCCACAGGACCAGTGGCAGCAGAATAGCCCCATAACATCAAAGATCCACCACCATATTTTACAGTAGGTAATGGGGTTCTTTTCTGCTCATACATTCAGATTTCGACGCCAAATCCACCGCCGGCGTGCCCGGCCAAAGAGCTCTATTTTCATGTCATCCAACAAATGTAAACACCTTGCATTTTGCTAAACGGGCATTGGCACTTGAAATGCAACACTGGTTGCCTCTGCCAGAAGACTGAAACTTGGCCGTAAGAAATTGTTAATTGGCCACAAAATCAACATTTTGTATTTGGCCATCTCCGGCTCCGCACTTGAAACCCAATTTAATTCTCCAACTCACTGCCATTCTCCTCACAAGGTGAAGCATTGAAAGGGATGCTTTTGGCCCTTACCTTTTTGGCCCCTACCTCTCTGAGCAATATATAGGTATAAAATGAATATAATTTCCCAGGATTTGTTGTTGTTGTTGCATATAATACAAAGCTCAGTATTTGAATCATCTTTTTGCGCTCATCTTTTTTCAAGGCTTGTCAATCAACCTCACTGTATATATAATGTTTGAGGTAGGAAATACACAGGAGGTTCATTTCTATCAGAGTTACACGGTGAATAAAGGCCTTTCTCTGAAGACGTCCCATTGGGAACTTATAGTTTATATAACCTCCCCTGTATATTATACTATGCAGCCTAACCTACCACTGCAGTAGGAGCTGTATCAATATAAACGGCTCTGAATCAGAGAGGTGTGGGAGGCTGCCTTAATCGACATCCATGTCTTTGTATATTATACTATGCAGCCTAACCTACCACTGCAGTAGGAGCTGTATCAATATAAACGGCTCTGAATCAGAGAGGTGTGGGAGGCTGCCTTAATCGACATCCATGTCTTTGTATATTATACTATGCAGCCTAACCTACCACTGCAGTAGGAGCTGTATCAATACTGCAGTAGGAGCTGTATCAATATAAACGGCTCTGAATCAGAGAGGTGTGGGAGGCTGCCTTAATCGACATCCATGTCTTTGTATATTATACTATGCAGCCTAACCTACCACTGCAGTAGGAGCTGCTCTGAATCAATATAATCAGAGAGGTGTGGGGGCTGCCTTAATCGACATCCATGTCTCTGCAGCCTAACCTAATCAGAGCTGTATCAATATAAAGCTCTGAATGTGGGAGGCTGCCTTAATCGACATCCATGTCTTTGTATATTATACTATGCAGCCTAACCTACCACTGCAGTAGGAGCTGTATCAATATAAACGGCTCTGAATCAGAGAGGTGTGGGGGGCTGCCTTAATCGACATCCACGTCTTCGATGCCCGGAGAACAGGGGGTTAACTGCCTTGCTCAGGGGCAGAATTACAGATTTTTACCTTGTCAACTCTGTGATTCGATCCAGCAACCTTTCGGTTACTCTCCCAACAGTCTGAATACTTATGTAAATGTGATATTTCTGTTGTTGTTATACATTTGCAATAAAAAAAAATTCAACCTGTTTTTACTTTGTCATTATGGAGTATTGTGTGTAGATTGAGGGGCGGATTTAAAAAATTAATTCAATAAATTAAGAATAAGGTTGTAACCTAACAAAATGTGGAATAAGTCAAGGGGTCTGAATAGTTTCCGAAGGCATTGTACACCCTGCAGTCTATATTCATCCATCTGGACACTGAGATAGATCACTCCTGACCCCATTAAACACCACCGATACGGGCTACTTCCTATTGTCCCTATTCCCTTCATGGTCCGCTACTGAATGAAAGTAGTGCACTATAAAGGGAATAGAGGTGCCATTTGGGACTCATTCCAACCAAAGCTCAGGCCTAGCCTCGGGCCTAGGCTTGGACATTGGAATGCAGAGTGGATCGCAACATTCACACCCTACAGGCGAGGCTCTTAACCCAGGTCGACCCGTCTGGGCCCCGGCAAGATAAGGATGAGAGGAGAGAGGCATCTGACACACAATAAATCCCAGCTTTAATAACCATGGCATCAGTGGTCGAGAGGACACTTGAGGCTCCATCCCAAGTGGCACCCTATTCTCTATTCCCTATATTTTGACCAAAAGGAGAGCACTATGTAGGGAATAAGGCAATCCACTTGGGTCGCACCCCGAGGACTAAACAGGCCAATATGAGCCACAGGATTAGACATGGGTTTGACAAGCTGGTGAGTGGGGTCATCATAGACCACCAGAAAATCGGGCTCCCGAGTGGCGCAGAGGTCTAATGCACTGCATCTCAGCGCTTGAGGCGTCACTACAGACACCCTGGTTCGAATCCAGGCTGTATCACAACCGGCTGTGATTGGGAGTCCCATAGGGCGTCACTACAGACACCCTGGTTCGAATCCAGGCTGTATCACAACCGGCTGTGATTGGGAGTCCCATAGGGCGTCACTACAGACACCCTGGTTCGAATCCAGGCTGTATCACACAACCGGCTGTGATTGGGAGTCCCATGTGATTGGGGGCGTCACTACAGACACCCTGGTTCGAATCCAGGCTGTATCACAACCGGCTGTGATTGGGAGTCCCATAGGGCGTCACTACAGACACCCTGGTTCGAATCCAGGCTGTATCACAGCCGGCTGTGATTGGGAGTCCCATAGGGCGTCACTACAGACACCCTGGTTCGAATCCAGGCTGTATCACAACCGGCTGTGATTGGGAGTCCCATAGGGCGTCACTACAGACACCCTGGTTCGAATCCAGGCTGTATCACAACCGGCTGTGATTGGGAGTCCCATAGGGCGTCACTACAGACACCCTGGTTCGAATCCAGGCTGAATCACAACCGGCTGTGATTGGGAGTCCCATAGGGCGTCACTACAGACACCCTGGTTCGAATCCAGGCTGTATCACAACCGGCTGTGATTGGGAGTCCCATAGGGCGTCACTACAGACACCCTGGTTCGAATCCAGGCTGTATCACAACCGGCTGTGATTGGGAGTCCCATAGGGCGTCACTACAGACACCCTGGTTCGAATCCAGGCTGTATCACAACCGGCTGTGATTGGGAGTCCCATAGGGCGTCACTACAGACACCCTGGTTCGAATCCAGGCTGTATCACAACCGGCTGTGATTGGGAGTCCCACAGGGCATCACTACAGACACCCTGGTTCGAATCCAGGCTGTATCACATCCGGCTGTGATTGGGAGTCCCACAGGGCGTCACTACAGACACCCTGGTTCGAATCCAGGCTGTATCACAACCGGCTGTGATTGGGAGTCCCACAGGGCGTCACTACAGACACCCTGGTTCGAATCCAGGCTGTGATTGGGCGTCCCACAGGGCGTCACTACAGACACCCTGGTTCGAATCCAGGCTGTGATTGGGCGTCCCACAGGGCGTCACTACAGACACCCTGGTTCGAATCCAGGCTGTGATTGGGCGTCCCACAGGGCGTCACTACAGACACCCTGGTTCGAATCCAGGCTGTGATTGGGCGTCCCACAGGGCGTCACTACAGACACCCTGTTTCGAATCCAGGCTGTGATTGGGCGTCCCACAGGGCGTCACTACAGACACCCTGGTTCGAATCCAGGCTGTGATTGGGCGTCCCACAGGGCGTCAACCTTAGTTTGGCTGTGTAGGCTGCTGTAAATAAGAACGTGTTCTCAACTGACTTGTTAAATAAAAGTTCAATAAAAAATAATAATAATCAAATAATCAAATGAAAAAAAAGTAGACATGGCTTTGACAAGCTGGTGAGTAGAGTCATCATAGACCACCAGACCCCTGTCCTTACCATGAGGACAGGTCATGACCTTGAGATGTGAGGCTTGGACGAGGGAGTACTTCGGCTGCATCTGAGACAGCACCCTATAAACTGCACTAATATGAACCGGGGACCTTTGACCTCAGGGGGCTGGAAGTAGTGCGCTATGTAGAACAGGGGTGGACAATTCCAGTCCTCGAGAGTCACTCTGTTTCTCCATCCCTAACAAACACAGCTGATTAATCCAAAACTGCATTCTAAACTGAAGATCATGATTGGGTGATTGATTGGTATGTTAGCTGGGCAAAACTGTGACACCAATCAGAGTTGATTTGCCCACCCCTGATGTAGAGGATATATGGCCATTTCAGATGTGCCCTTTGTATGGGTATAATGTGAGAGTTGAACTAGTGTGGCTATTCATTTCACCAGATGTACCAGTATTGACGAAAGGAGGGAGGAAGGTTTTGTTCTCAAAAGAATCTTTGCAAGTTTATCGGAATCTTCAGAACATTTTATAATTAACTGAAAACAATCTATCGTAAATTTGGTCATGCATTCTTCATTAACTTTACTAAAGAAATGTATTAATATAGTATTAATGCATTATGTGCGTGTCCATATTGTCCATGAGTTACTAGTAGAAAGAGTAAATAGCCTAATTAATGGCAAAAAAACTAATCTAATCAACAATGGCATTATTTTTAGTTCACTTTGCAACTCTTCCAACCATTGACTTTTCACAACTCCCACCAGTTTGACGCCAAAACATTAACACATACTGATATAGTTAAATAAAGTGTGTACAAATATATATAAAGGGTATTTCATGCTGAAACACTCCTTTTACACACCAATGGTTTTCACCATAGTGGTTAATGGCTTAGTCAGTGCAAGTATTCAGACCACTTGACATTTTCCACATTTTGTTACGTTACAGCCTTATTCTAAAATTGTACTACAGCTGTTTTTCTCATCGATCTACACACAATACCCATAATGACAAAGCAAAGACAGGTTTTGACATTTTTGCAAATGTTAAAATAAAATGTACATAAATATACAGACCCTATACACAGTACTTTGTTGAAGTACATTTGCCAGCGATAACAGCCTCAATTATTCTTGGGTATGACACTACAAGCTTGGAACACCTGTATGTGGGGAGTTTCTCCCATTCTTCTCTGCAGATCCTCTCAAGCTCTGTCAGGTTGAATGGGGAGTGTCGCTGCACAGCTATTTTCAGGTCTCTCCCGACGAGATGTTCAATCGGGTTCAAGTCCGGGCTCTGGCAGGGCCACTCAAGGACATTCAGAGACTTGTCCGGAAGCCACTCTTGCGTTGTCTTGCTTGTGTGCTTAGGATCGTTGTGCTGTTGGAAGATGAACCTTCACCCCGGTATGAGGTCCTGAGCGCTCTGGAGAAGATTTTCATCAAGTATCTCTCTGTACTTTGCTCCGTTCATCTTTCCCTCGATCCTGACGAGTCTCCCAGTCCCTGCCGCTGAAAAACATCCAAACAGCATGATGCTGCCATGACCGTGCTTCACCATGGGGATGGTATTGGCCAGGTGATGAGCGGTGTCTGGTTTCCTCCAGATGTGATTCTTGACATTCAGGCTAAAGAGTTCGAGCTTGGTTTCATCAGACCAGAGAATCTGGTTTCTTATGATCTGAGAGTACTTTAAGTGCCTTTGGGCAAACTCCAAGTGTGCCTTTTACTGAGGAGGTGTTTCCGTCTGGTCACTCTATCATAAAGGCCTGATTGGTGGAGTGCTGCAGAGATGGTTGTCCTTCTGGAAGCTCTACGGACAATTCTATCGACCTCATAACTTGGTTTTTGCTCTGACATGCACTGTTAACTGTAACCAGTCATATCATATTTGTGGGTCTTCTGCAGAACTTAGAGATGACCAGGCCATGGTGGAAGACACCGGCTGTTCACACCAGAACAGGAGACTATTGTGAACATGGTGGTGGCAAACAACACCATTAGACTACGAGAAATCCAGAACCACATAATTGCAGACAACACAATATTCAATAACATTCACCAGGTGGGCTTGTCTCCACTGGACCGTGTGTTACAGCACAACCGAATCCACAGGAAACAGGTCTACAGGTGGGCTTGTCTCCATTGGACCGTGTGTTACAGCTCAACCGAATCCACAGGAAACAGGTCTACAGGTGGGCTTGTCTACACTGGACCGTGTGTTACAGCTCAACCGAATCCACAGGAAACAGGTCTACAGGTGGGCTTGTCTCCATTGGACCGTGTGTTACAGCACAACCGAATCCGCATGAAACAGGTCTACAGGTGGGCTTGTCTCCATTGGACCGTGTATTACAGCACAACCGAATCCACAGGAAACAGGTCTACAGGTGGGCTTGTCTCCATTGGACCGTGTATTACAGCACAACCGAATCCACATGAAACAGGTCTACAGGTGGGCTTGTCTACACTGGACCGTGTATTACAGCTCAACCGAATCCACAGGAAACAGGTCTACAGGTGGGCTTGTCTCCATTGGACCGTGTATTACAGCACAACCGAATCCGCATGAAACGGGTCTACAGGTGGGCTTGTCTCCATTGGACCGTGTATTACAGCTCAACCGAATCCACAGGAAACAGGTCTACAGGTGGGCTTGTCTCCATTGGACCGTGTATTACAGCTCAACCGAATCTGGATGAAACGGGTCTACAGGAAACAGGTACAGCTACAGGATGAAACAGGCAGGTGGGCTTGTCTCCACTGGACCGTGTATTACAGCACAACCGAATCCGCATGAAACAGGTCTACAGGTGGGCTTGTCTACATTGGACCGTGTATTACAGCACAACCGAATCCGCATGAAACAGGTCTACAGGTGGGCTTGTCTCCATTGGACCGTGTATTACAGCACAACCGAATCCACATGAAACAGGTCTACAGGTGGGCTTGTCTCCACTGGACCGTGTATTACAGCACAACCGAATCCGCATGAAACGGGTCTACAGGGAGCCATGTGAGCAAAAACTCAGAGAGGGTTACAGAACAGAGCTATGAATATGTGCAAGTAAGTACTAAACTGTGAATTTACTATCATATCAGCACGGTATAGACACATTACAGTACTGTAATCCAGTGTATTGTGCCTCACCATAGTGACTGCTCTGGGTTTATGTCATATATTGTCTTGTCTGTTTCAGAGAGTCTTGGATGCCGTTGCAATTCAGCACGTTTATATCTACATTGAGGAGGCTGGTTTCAACCGAGCCAAAAGAACGGGACGGAACATTATTGTGCCATTGTGAATGTCCCTGGACAGCTTGGAGGGAATATCACCATGTATGCAGTCGTTAGCCAGCAAAGTGTCCATCCATCACCATGCCAACCTTGGTCCCAAAACAACACCCTTCTCATCACATGGTGGACACACTACATGGCATCCTCATTTCAGCCGAGCACAGGGGTGGACCAGAGCAGACCAAGTATGTTGTTCTCTGGGACAGCACAAGTTTCCACCGGGCTTCTCTGGTCTGCAACTGGTGGATCGATCATCCACAATTTTTTGTTCTATACCTTCCACCATATTCCCCATTCCTAAACCCAATTGAAGAGTTTTTGTCGGCATGGCGATGGAAGGTGTATGACCGCCATCCATTGTTTAGTGCCAAAAAATAAGGAGTTAAATACATGTTATAAAATAAAACAATTCCTGGTCTTATATCGCTAAAATATAGGACACACTTCAGAACAAACTGGGGAATGACTATCTGTTGTTCCATGTAGTGAATCTGTTATTAATTGCGTTTGTATGGACTAATAGTGAGGCCACTTTTTTTTCAGCAAATTCATTTTGGGGATTTTTTTTCTAAAATCAAATAGCAAAATGATCCTTGACATGACTTTCTTAAAACAATTCCATATATCTTAGTAGTTTTTCAGGATTTAAAAAAACGGAATGGAGCTAAGCCCAGGCAAAAGCCTGGAGGAAAACCTGGTTCAGTCTGCTTTCCACCAGACACTGGGAGATGAATTCACCTTTCATCAGGACAATAACCTAAAACACAAGGACAAATCGACAATGGAGTTGCTTACCAAGACAGTG
>NC_088399.1:92971174-93103674 GCF_034236695.1 Oncorhynchus nerka | reverse complement strand
TTAAGGGGGGTGAGAAGGATTACTTTATCCTATCCTAGGTGTTCCTTAAAGAGGTGGGGTTTCAGGTGTCTCCGGAAGGTGGTGATTGACTCCGCTGTCCTGGCGTCGTGAGGGAGTTTGTTCCACCATTGGGGGGCCAGAGCAGCGAACAGTTTTGACTGGGCTGAGCGGGAACTGTACTTCCACAGTGGTAGGGAGGCGAGCAGGCCAGAGGTGGATGAACGCAGTGCCCTTGTTTGGGTGTAGGGCCTGATCAGAGCCTGGAGGTACTGAGGTGCCGTTCCCCTCACAGCTCCGTAGGCAAGCACCATGGTCTTGTAGCGGATGCGAGCTGTCAGGCAGTCCTTCCCCGGGAGGAAGAGCAGCTCCGTCTTGCCGAGGTTCAGCTTGAGGTGATGATCCGTCATCCACACTGATATGTCTGCCAGACATGCAGAGATGCGATTCGCCACCTGGTCGTCAGAAGGGGGAAAGGAGAAGATTAATTGTGTGTCGTCTGCATAGCAATGATAGGAGAGACCATGTGAGGTTATGACAGAGCCAAGTGACTTGGTGTATAGCGAGAATAGGAGAGGGCCTAGAACAGAGCCCTGGGGGACACCAGTGGTGATAGCACGTGGTGAGGAGACGGATTCTCGCCACGCCACCTGGTAGGAGCGACCTGTCAGGTAGGACGCAATCCAAGCGTGGGCCGCGCCGGAGATGCCCAACTCAGAGAGGGTGGAGAGGAGGATCTGATGGTTCACAGTATCGAAGGCAGCCGATAGGTCTAGAAGGATGAGAGCAGAGGAGAGAGAGTTAGCTTTAGCAGTGCGGAGCGCCTCCGTGATACAGAGAAGAGCAGTCTCAGTTGAATGACTAGTTTTGAAACCTGACTGATTTGGATCAAGAAGGTCATTCTGAGAGAGATAGCGGGAGAGCTGGCCAAGGACGGCACGTTCAAGAGTTTTGGAGAGAAAAGAAAGAAGGGATACTGGTCTGTAGTTGTTGACATCGGAGGGATCGAGTGTAAGTTTTTTCAGAAGGGGTGCAACTCTCGCTCTCTTGAAGACGGGAGGGACGTAGCCAGCGGTCAGGGATGAGTTGATGAGCGAGGTGAGGTAAGGGAGAAGGTCACCGGAGATGGTCTGGAGAAGAGAGGAGGGGATAGGGTCAAGCGGGCAGGTTGTTGGGCGGCCGGCCGTCACAAGACGCAAGATGTCATCTGGAGAGAGAGGGAGAAAGAGGTCAGAGCACAGGGTAGGGCAGTGTGAGCAGAACCAGCGGTGTCGTTTGACTTAGCAAACGAGGATCGGATGTCGTCGACCTTCTTTTCAAAATGGTTGACGAAGTCATCTGCAGAGAGGGAGGAGGGGGCGGGGGAGGAGGATTCAAGAGGGAGGAGAAGGTGGCAAAGAGCTTCCTAGGGTTAGAGGCAGATGCTTGGAATTTAGAGTGGTAGAAAGTGGCTTTAGCAGCAGAGACAGAGGAGGAAAATGTAGAGAGGAGGGAGTGAAAGGATGCCAGGTCCGCAGGGAGGCGAGTTTTCCTCCATTTCCGCTCGGCTGCCCGGAGCCCTGTTCTGTGAGCTCGCAATGAGTCGTCGAGCCACGGAGCGGGAGGGGAGGACCGAGCCGGCCTGGAGGATAGGGGACATAGAGAGTCAAAGGATGCAGAAAGGGAGGAGAGGAGGGTTGAGGAGGCAGAATCAGGAGATAGGTTGGAGAAGGTTTGAGCAGAGGGAAGAGATGATAGGATGGAAGAGGAGAGAGTAGCGGGGAGAGAGAGCGAAGGTTGGGACGGCGCGATACCATCCGAGTAGGGGCAGTGTGGGAAGTGTTGGATGAGAGCGAGAGGGAAAAGGATACAAGGTAGTGGTCGGAGACTTGGAGGGAGTTGCAATGAGGTTAGTGGAGGAACAGCATCTAGTAAAGATGAGGTCGAGCGTATTGCCTGCCTTGTGAGTAGGGGGGAAGGTGAGAGGGTGAGGTCAAAAGAGGAGAGGAGTGGAAAGAAGGAGGCAGAGAGGAATGAGTCAAAGGTAGACGTGGGGAGGTTAAAGTCGCCCAGAACTGTGAGAGGTGAGCCGTCCTCAGGAAAGGAGCTTATCAAGGCATCAAGCTCATTGATGAACTCTCCGAGGAACCTGGAGGGCGATAAATGATAAGGATGTTAAGCTTGAAAGGGCTGGTAACTGTGACATCATGGAATTCAAAGGAGGCGATAGACAGATGGGTAAGGGGAGAAAGAGAGAATGACCACTTGGGAGAGATGAGGATCCCGGTGCCACCACCCCGCTGACCAGAAGCTCTCGGGGTGTGCGAGAGCACGTGGGCGGACGAAGAGAGAGCAGTAGGAGTAGCGGTGTTGTCTGTGGTGATCCATGTTTCCGTCAGTGCCAAGAAGTCGAGGGACTGGAGGGAGGCATAGGCTGAGATGAACTCTGCCTTGTTGGCCGCAGATCGGCAGTTCCAGAGGCTACCGGAGACCTGGAACTCCACGTGGGTCGTGCGCGCTGGGACCACCAGATTAGGGTGGCCGCGGCCATGCGGTGTGGAGCGTTTGTATGGTCTGTGCAGAGAGGAGAGAACAGGGATAGACAGACACATAGTTGACAGGCTAGAGAAGAGGCTACGCTAATGCAGAGGAGATTGGAATGACAAGTGGACTACACATCTCGAATGTTCAGAAAGTTAAGCTTACGTAGCAAGAATCTAATTGACTAAAATGATTAAAATGATACAGTACTGCTGAGGTAGGCTAGCTGCGTTGTTGACACTACCCTAATCAAGTCGTTCCTTTGAGTGTGAAGTTTCTACAATGCTGCTTTTCGGGGGCTCGCTGGCTAGCTAGCAGTGTTGGTTACGTTACGTTGCGTTAGGAGAACGACAATGGCTGGCTAGCTAACCTAGAAAATCGCTCTAGACTACACAATTATCTTTGAAACAAAGACGGCTATGTAGCTAGCTATGTAGCTAGCTACGATCAAACAAATCACACCGTTGGGACTGTAATGAAATTAAATGAAAATATGATACTACCTGTGGAGCGAAGCGGAATGCGACCGGAATGCGAAAGTTCTATTCGGTAGACGTTGGCTGGCTATTGGCTAGCTAGGAGTGTCTCCTACGTTAAGGACGACAAAATAGCTGGCTAGCTAACCTCGGTAAATTAAGATAATCACTCTAAGACTACACACTCTAACTACACAATTATCTTGGATACGAAGACAGCAAAGACAACTATGTAGCTAGCTAAAACTACAATAATCAAGTCGTTCAGTTGAGTGTGATAGTTACTACAGTGCTACGGTAGCCGGTGAACGCATGCTAGCTGGCTAGCTGCTAGGCAGCTAGGAGGACGACGAAATACGATAATAACGCAATTATCACTCTAAGACTCCACACTCTAAACTACACAATTATCTTGGATACGAAGACAGCAAAGACAACTATGTAGCTAGCTAACACTACACTAATCAAGTCGTTCAGTTGAGTGTGATAGTTACTACAGTGCTACGGTAGACGGTGAACGTGTTGGGCAGATAGGAGACGACGAAATACGATAATTACGCAATTATCTTTGATACAACGACGACTATGTAGCTAGCTAAGAAGAAATTGCTAAGATTAGACAAATCAGACCGTTTGTCTAATCTTAACTAACAATTCCAAAACTACTGTCTTATACACAGTGTAAGGGGATAAAGAATATGTACATAAGGATATATATATATATATATTTTTTTTTTAATTTGACCTTTATTTAACTAGGCAAGTCAGTTAAGTACAAATTCTTATTTTCAATGACGGCCTAGGAACAATGGGTTAACTGCCTGTTCAGGGGCAGAACGACAGATTTGTACCTTGTCAGCTCGGGGGTTTGAACTTGCAACCTTCCAGTTACTAGTCCAACGCTCTAACCACTAGGCTACCCTGCCGCCCCTGCCGCCCCAATATGAATGAGTGATGGTACAGAGCAGCATACAGTAGATGGTATCGAGTACAGTATATACATATGAGATGAGTATGTAGACAAAGTAAACAAAGTGGCATAGTTAAAGTGGCTAGTGATACATGTATTACATAAGGATGCAGTCGATGATGTAGAGTACAGGATATACGTATGCATATGAGATGAATAATGTAGGGTAAGTAACATTATATAAGGTAGCATTGTTTAAAGTGGCTAGTGATATATTTACATAATTTCCCATCAATTCCCATTATTAAAGTGGCTGGAGTTGGGTCAGTGTCAATGACAGTGTGTTGGCAACAGCCACTCAATGTTAGTGGTGGCTGTTTAACAGTCTGATGGCCTTGAGATAGAAGCTGTTTTTCAGTCTCTCGGTCCCAGCTTTGATGCACCTGTACTGACCTCGCCTTCTGGATGATAGCGGGGTGAACAGGCAGTGACTCGGGTGGTTGATGTCCTTGATGATCTTTATGGCCTTCCTGTAACATCGGGTGGTGTAGGTGTCCTGGAGGGCAGGTAGTTTGCCCCCGGTGATGCGTTGTGCAGACCTCACTACCCTCTGGAGAGCCTTACGGTTGAGGGCGGAGCAGTTGCCGTACCAGGCGGTGATACAGCCCGCCAGGATGCTCTCGATTGTGCATCTGTAGAAGTTTGTGAGTGCTTTTGGTGACAAGCCGAATTTCTTCAGCCTCCTGAGGTTGAAGAGGCGCTGCTGCGCCTTCTTCACGACGCTGTCAGTGTGAGTGGACCAATTCAGTTTGTCTGTGATGTGTATGCCGAGGAACTTAAAACTTGCTACCCTCTCCACTACTGTTCCATCGATGTGGATAGGGGGTGTTCCCTCTGCTGTTTCCTGAAGTCCACAATCATCTCCTTAGTTTTGTTGACGTTGAGTGTGAGGTTATTTTCCTGACACCACACTCCGAGGGCCCTCACCTCCTCCCTGTAGGCCGTCTCGTCGTTGTTGGTAATCAAGCCTACCACTGTTGTGTCGTCCGCAAACTTGATGATTGAGTTGGAGGCGTGCGTGGCTACGCAGTCGTGGGTGAACAGGGGGTACAGGAGAGGGCTCAGAACGCACCCTTGTGGGGCCCCGTGTTGAGGATCAGCGGGAGGAGATGTTGTTGCCTACCCTCACCACCTGGGGGCGGCCCGTCAGGAAGTCCAGTACCCAGTTGCACAGGGCGGGGTCGAGACCCAGGATCTCGAGCTTGATGACGAGCTTGGAGGGTACTATGGTGTTGAATGCCGAGCTGTAGTCGATGAACAGCATTCTCACATAGGTATTCCTCTTGTCCAGATGGGTTAGGGCAGTGTGCAGTGTGGTTGAGATTGCATCGTCTGTGGACCTATTTGGGCGGTAAGCAAATTGGAGTGGGTCTAGGGTGTCAGGTAGGGTGGAGGTGATATGGTCCTTGACTAGTCTCTCAAAGCATTTCATGATGACGGAAGTGAGTGCTACGGGCGGTAGTCGTTTAGCTCAGTTACCTTAGCTTTCTTGGGAACAGGAACAATGGTGGCCCTCTTGAAGCATGTGGGAACAGCAGACTGGTATAGGGATTGATTGAATATGTCCGTAAACACACCGGCCAGCTGGTCTGCGCATGCTCTGAGGGCGCGGCTGGGGATGCCGTCTGGGCCTGCAGCCTTGCGAGGGTTAACACGTTTAAATGTCTTACTCACCTCGGCTGCAGTGAAGGAGAGACCGCATGTTTTCGTTGCAGGCCGTGTCAGTGGCACTGTATTGTCCTCAAAGCGGGCAAAAAGTTACTTAGTCTGCCTGGGAGCAAGACATCCTGGTCCGTGACTGGGCTGGGTTTCTTCTTGTAGTCCGTGATTGACTGTAGACCCTGCCACATGCCTCTTGTGTCTGAGCCGTTGAATTGAGATTCTACTTTGTCTCTGTACTGACGCTTAGCTTGTTTAATAGCCTTGCGGAGGAATAGCTGCACTGTTTGTATTCGGTCATGTTGCCAGACACCTTGCCCTGATTAAAAGCAGTGGTTCGCGCTTTCAGTTTCACGCGAATGCTGCCATCAATCCACGGTTTCTGGTTAGGGAATGTTTTTATCGTTGCTATGGGAACGACATCTTCAACGCACGTTCTAATGAACTCGCACACCGAATCAGCGTATTCGTCAATATTTTTATCTGACGCAATACGAAACATGTCCCAGTCCACGTGATGGAAGCAGTCTTGGAGTGTGGAGTCAGCTTGGTCTGACCAGCGTTGGACAGACCTCAGCGTGGGAGCCTCTTGTTTCAGTTTCTGCCTGTAGGCAGGGATCAACAAAATGGAGTCGTGGTCAGCTTTTCCGAAAGGGGGGCGGGGCAGGGCCTTATATTCGTCGTGGAAGTTAGAGTAACAGTGATCCAGGGTTTTACCACCCCTGGTTGCGCAATCGATATGCTGATCAAATTTAGGGAGTCTTGTTTTCAGATTAGCTTTGTTAAAATCCCCAGCTACAATGAATGCAGCCTCCGGATAAATGGTTTCCAGTTTGCAAAGAGTTAAATAAAGTTCGTTCAGAGCCATCGACGTGTCTGCTTGGGGGGGGATATATACGGCTGTGATTATAATCGAAGAGAATTCTCTTGGAAGATAATGCGGTCTACATTTGATTGTGAGGAATTCTAAATCAGGTGAACAGAAGGATTTGAGTTCCTGTATGTTTCCTTCATCACACCATGTCTCGTTAGTCATGAGGCATACGCCCCGCCACTCTTCTTACCAGAAAGATGTTTGTTTCTGTCGGCGCGATGCGTGGAGAAACCCGTTGGCTGCACCGCATCGGATAGCGTCTTCCCAGTAAGCCATGTTTCTGTGAAGCAGAGAACGTTGCAGTCTCTGATGTCCCTCTGGAATGCTACCCTTGCTCGGATTTCATCAACCTTGTTGTCAAGAGACTGGACATTGGCAAGAAGAATGCTGGGGAGTGGTGCGTGATGTGCCCTTGTCCTGAGTCTGACCAGAAGACCGCTACGTTTCCCTCTTTTTCGGAGTCGTTTCCTTGGGTCGCTGCATGCGATCCATTCCGTTGTCCTGTTTGTAAGGCAGAACACAGGATCCGCGTCGCGGAAAACATATTCTTGGTCGTACTGATGGTGAGTTGACGCTGATCTTATATTCAGTAGTTCTTCTCGACTGTATGTAATGAAACCTAAGATGACCTGGGGTACTAATGTAAGAAATAACACGTAAAAAAACAAAAAACTGCATAGTTTCCTAGGAACGCGAAGCGAGGCGGCCATCTCTGTCGGCGCCGGAAGTTCAGTATATTACAATATATATTACAATACCTAATTACACAAATACTACCCAGAGACACAAGAGCTAACTATACACACACGCGCGCACTCACACACACACACACACAGACACACACACACACCAAATACACATGCACACCAACAGCTAACAGGTACATACTCATAAACACATGTACAGATGTAGGATCTTAATTTGAACCAGTTTGCTACAGCATGGAAATAATCCTGCAGCAACAGGAAATGTGAATTATTTGGTGGATTATAATTAATGGACTTTTTTGTTGGGGTTGATAAAAAAAATTGTGGAAAAATGACAAACCTCAGAAGCCTTTTTAAACCTCAAATACACTACATTTCCTGCAGAAAAGTTCTCCTGCAACAGTGATCAAATTAAGATCTTACATCTGTATGAACACACACAGTCACACACCCTGCCACCGCTCTGACCTTTCCCCTGTTGAGTTTGAGGGGGGAAGTCCCACAGCGACAGAGCGACCAGGGAGCTCTTACTGTTCTGTTCAGCTCTCTCTCTCTGACTTAATTAAACCCATCTAATGGCTTCTGCTACCTGCTGCTACCTGCTGCTGTCAGGGCCTCTCCGAGCCTCCCAATAAAATCACCACTAAATGCCAGATTAATGTTCCCTCCTACTTAATAACCCAAACAACACAACACAGAATAAACACCACAGCCCAACACCATGTACTAGCAGAGAGAAAAGGTTTGGTTCAGGGACCAAGTAGAATGGCTCCATCATTAAAATGGTGATACTACTGAAAGAATATTGAAACTAGAAAACTAACAAAACACTATCTCACCACAGTCACAAAACTAACAGAACACTATCTCACCACAGTCACAAAACTAACAGAACACTATCTCACCACAGTCACAAGACTAACAGAACACTATATCACCACGGTTACAAAACTAACAGAACACTATCTCACCACAGTCATAAGACTAACAGAACACTATCTCACCACAGTCATAAGACTAACAGAACACTATCTCACCATGGTCACAAAACTAACAGAACACTATCTCACCACAGTCACAAGACTAACAGAACACTATCTCACCGTGGTCACAAAACTAACAGAACACTATATCACCACGGTTACAAAACTAACAGAACACTATCTCACCACAGTCATAAGACTAATAGAACACTATCTCACCATGGTCACAAAACTAACAGAACACTATGCCTACAGATGTGAGTGCTACGGGGCGGTAGTCATATAGGCAGGATACCTTCGCTTCCTTGGGCACAGGGACTATGGTGGTCTGCTAAATTAAAACATGTTGGTATTATAGACTCGGACAGGGAGAGTTTGAAAATGTCAGTGAAGACACATGCCAGTTGGTCAGCGCATGCCAGCAGTACAAGTCCTGGTAATCCGTCTGGCCCTTCGGCCTTGTGAATGTTGACCTGTTTAAAGGTCTTACTCACATCGGCTGCGGAGAGCGTGATCACACAGTCTTCCGGAATAGCTGGTGCTCTCACGCATGTTTCAGTGTTATTTGCCTCGAAGCAAGCATAGAAGTAGTTTAGCTCGTATGGTAGGCTCGTGTCACTGGGTAGCTCTCGACTGTGCTTGCCTTTGTAGTCTGTAATGGTTTGCAGGCCCTGCAACATCCGACAAGCGTCAGAGCCGATGTAGTACGATTTAATCTTAGTCTTGTATTGACATGTTGCCTGTTTGATGGTTTGTCAAAGGGCATAGCAGGATTTCTTATAAGCTTCCGGGTTAGATTCCCGCTCCTTGAAAGCGACAGCTCTAGACTTTAGCTCAGTGCGGATGTTGCCTGTAACCCATGGTTTCTGGTTGGGGTATGTACGAACAGTCACTGTGGAGACAACGTCATCGATGCACTTATTGATGAAGCCGGTGACTGATGTGGTGTACTCCTCAATGCCATCGGAAGAATCCCGGAACATGTTCCAGTCTGTGATAGCAAAACAGTCCTGTAGCTTAGCATCTGCTTCATCTGACCACTTTTTTATAGACCAAGTCACTGGTGCTTCCTGCTTTAATTTTTGCTTGTAAGCAGGAATCAGGAGGATAGAGTTATGGTCAGATTTGCCAAATGGAGGGCAAGGGAGAGCTTTGTATGCGTCTCTGTGTGTGGAGTAAAGGTGGTCCAGATTTCTTTTCCCTCTGGTTGCACATTCAATATGCTGATAGAAATTTGGTAAAACGGATTTAAGTTTCCCTGCATTAAAGTCTAAGAGCGCCACCTCTGGGTGAGCGTTTTCTTGTTTGCTTATGGCGGAATACAGCTCATTCAATGCTGTGTTAGTACCAGCTTCTGACTGTGGTGATATGTAAACAGCTACGAAAAATACAGATGAAAACTCTCTAGGTAGATAGTGTGGTCTACAGCTTATCATGAGATACTCTACCTCAGGCAAGCAATAGCTCAAAACTTCCTTAGATATCGTGCACCAGATGTTATTTACAAACGCCACTGTTCTATCCTGCCAGTACAGCGTATAACCAGCCAGCTGTATGTTGATGATGGAGTCGTTCAGCCACGACTCGTGAAGCATAAGATGTTACAGTTTTGAATGTCCAGGTGATAGTTTAATCTTCCACGTAGGTCATCGATTTTATTCTCCAAAGATTGCACGTTTGCCAGCAGAATGGAAGGAAATTGGGAGTTTATTTGATCGACTACGAATTCTCAGAAGGCAGCCCGCTATCTGGCCCCTTTTTCTCCGCCTCCTCTTCGTGCAAATCACGGGGATCTGGGCCTGTTCCGAGAAAGCAGTATATCATTCACGTCGGGCTCGTAAGACTCGTTAAATGAATAAAAGGATTCTGACAGTCCGTAGTAATCACAGTCCTGATGTCTAGAGCGGCATTTAAAAAAAAAAATGGTTACAAACAACGCAACTAAACGAAGAAAAAAACAAAATCGGTTGGGGACACGTAAAACATTAGCCTTCTTCTCCGGCACCATGGTTACAGAACTCTCTTTCAATTGTTGCTTATGCTTGGCTCTATTTCTCTATTTCCCTTGATAAAAACGGTTTCTGTTATATATTTTTAGGGCTATTCCAGTGGTAAAAAAGCCAGGACACAGTGTCCCCCAGAGCCGGCCAGACAGGACACAGTGTCCCCCAGAGCCGGCCAGCCAGGACACAGTGTCCCCCAGCCAGACAGGACACAGTGTCCCCCAGAGCCGGCCAGACAGGACACAGTGTCCCCCAGAGCCGGCCAGCCAGGACACAGTGTCCCCCAGAGCCGGCCAGACAGGACACAGTGTCCCCCAGAGCCGGCCAGACAGGACACAGTGTCCCCCAGAGCCGGCCAGCCAGGACACAGTGTCCCCCAGAGCCGGCCAGCCAGGACACAGTGTCCCCCAGAGCCGGCCAGCCAGGCAGAGAGCAGAGCAGAGCAGTGGACTCAGGTGGGCTTGGATGAAATGTACTGGAAAGACAGAGAACATTCTCTCTGCCATTTGCTAAATAGACGGAGAACATGAATCTCTCGCTCTCACCATCTCCCTAGATCCCCAATCGCTGTCTCCTCTCTGATTGTTCTCTCTCTCTCTCTCTCTCTCTCTCTCTCTCTCCTCTCTCTCTTCTCTCAAACCCCCCCATCTCTATCTCTCCATCCCCTCACTCTCTCAACCCCCCTCTCTATCTCTCCATCCCCTCACTCTCTCTTTAACAACCCATATTGTGACACTGACACTGTCATTTATCAATTTAGCTAACACTGTCTGGGGTATAACACTCAGGGTGCGGCCCAAATGACACCCTATTCCCTATATAGTACACTACTTTTGACCAGAATCCGATGGGCCCTATTCAAAAGTAGTTTACTACATAGTGAAACCACTCTGTGCATAATAAATACCATCACCACCCTAGTAAACAGTTTCCTGTTAAACCTCATCCTGTTAACTACATATACGGTTTCCTGTAAAACCTCATCCCGTTAACGACAAACGGTTTCCTGTAAAACCTCATCCAGTTAACAACAAACGGTTTCCTGTTAAACCTCATCCTGTTAACTACATAAATGGTTTCCTGTAAAACCTCATCCCGTTAACGACAAATGGTTTCCTGTAAAACCTCATCCTGTTAACTACATAAACGGTTTCCGGTTTAACAACAAAGCGGTTTCCTGTAAAACCCTGTTAAACCGGTTTCCTGTAAAACCTCATCCTGTTAACTACATAAACGGTTTCCTGTTAAACCTCATCCAGTTAACAACAAACGGTTTCCTGTAAAACCTCATTCTGTTAACTACATAAACGGTTTCCTGTTAAACCTCATCCAGTTAACAACAAACGGTTTCCTGTAAAACCTCATCCAGTTAACAACAAACGGTTTCCTGTAAAACCTCATCCTGTTAACTACATAAATGGTTTCCTGTAAAATCTCATCCCGTTAACGACAAACGGTTTCCTGTAAAACCTCATCCCGTTAATGACATATATACGGTTTCCTGTTAAACCTCATCCCGTTAACGACAAATGGTTTCCTGTAAAACCTCATCCTGTTAACTAAATAAACGGTTTCCTGTTAAACCTCATCCAGTTAACAACAAACGGTTTCCTGTAAAACCTCATCCTGTTAACTACATAAACGGTTTCCTGTTAAACCTCATCCAGTTAACAACAAACGGTTTCCTGTAAAACCTCATCCTGTTAACTACATAAACGGTTTCCTGTTAAACCTCATCCTGTTAACTACATAAACGGTTTCCTGTTAAACCTCATCCAGTTAACAACATAAACGGTTTCCTGTTAAACCTCATCCAGTTAACAACAAACGGTTTCCTGTTAAACCTCATCCTGTTAACGACAAACGGTTTCCTGTAAAACCTCATCCTGTTAACTACATAAACGGTTTCCTGTTAAACCTCATCCCGTTAACGACATATACGGTTTCCTGTAAAACCTCATCCCGTTAACGACAAACGGTTTCCTGTTAAACCTCATCCCGTTAACGACAAACGGTTTCCTGTAAAACCTCATCCTGTTAACGACATATATGGTTTCCTGTGAAACCTCATCCCGTTAACGACAAACGGTAATACCAGTGTATACATCCTGTTTGTTTCAACATATGTATTTGGATACGACACATAAAGGAGAGAAAAGAGCAACAGAAGTTAAACCAGTGTTTTCTGACACCATACTGCCATCCAGTGTTGTACCCTGTGACCATTATGATATGAATACTGCCCCCGTGTGGTGTCAGTAGAGTACTACACCAGTTCACATCGTCTCACTAGGCTTCCGTCTGAGGTCGAGACCATGGGAACAAACAGCCTCCTAAATGTACATAGACACGAATGTCCCCTCCTCTCTATTATGACCAAATGAAGGTTCAACCTATTGACCAGGGTTTCCCCCAAAAACTCAGTCATAGGGATCCTCCTGGGGGAAAGCTTCGATTATTTGAATCAGCTGTGTATTGCTAGGGGGGGGGGGACAAAATGTTCACCCGGTGGGACCGGAACTAGACATAGAAGAATTGGGAAACTAGACATAGAAGAATTGGGAAACTAGAGATAGAAGAATTGGGAAACTAGACATAGAAGAATTGGGAAACTAGACATAGAAGAATTGGGAAACTAGATATAGAAGAATTGGGAAACTAGACATAGAAGAATTGGGAAACTAGACATAGAAGAATTGGGAAACTAGATATAGAAGAATTGGGAAACTAGATATAGAAGAATTGGGAAACTAGACATAGAAGAATTGGGAAACTAGACATAGAAGAATTGGGAAACTAGATATAGAAGAATTGGGAAACTAGACATAGAAGAATTGGGAAACTAGACATAGAAGAATTGGGAAACTAGACATAGAAGAATTGGGAAACTAGACATAGAAGAATTGGGAAACTAGACATAGAAGAATTGGGAAACTAGACATAGAAGAATTGGGAAACTAGACATAGAAGAATTGGGAAACTAGACATAGAAGAATTGGGAAACTAGATATAGAAAAATTGGGAAACTAGATATAGAAGAATTGGGAAACTAGACATAGAAGAATTGGGAAACTAGACATAGAAGAATTGGGAAACTAGACATAGAAGAATTGGGAAACTAGACATAGTTTCACCGTGCTTCTACACCTGCATTGCTTGCTGTTTGGGGTTTTAGGCTGGGTTTCTGTACAGCACTTTGAGATATCAGATGATGTACGAAGGGCTATATAAATACATTTGATTTGATTTGATTTGAGAATAATTGGGAAACTAGACATAGAAGAATTGTTTAGAGAACCTGTCAGCAAAGCACTCTACTCCCTAACTTGCTGCCTATGGTGGAGAATGCATATGGAGACATTTAGTTGAATTCTGCAGTGGCTATTAAAACACAAGGCCATTAATAGCTTAATGACCTCTGGTTTCAACAGAGAGAATATTAAAGTCCACCATCACCATACTAGTTACATTGCTGGGTGGTTTATACTGCCACCCCTCTGTTCATGCATCATACTGGTTTATACTGGGTGGTGTGGTATACTACTGGGTGATATATACTACTGGGTGGTTTATACTACTGGGGGGTTTATACTACTGGGTGATATATACTACTGGGGGGTTTATACTACTGGGTGATTTATACTACTGGGTGGTTTATACTACTGGGTGGTTTATACTACTGGGTGATTTATACTACTGGGTGATGTATACTACTGGGTGGTTTATACTACGGGGTGGTTTATACTACTGGGTGGTTTATACTACTGGGTGGTGTGGTATACTACTGGGTGGTTTATACTACTGGATGGTTTATACTACTGGGTGGTTTATACTATTGGGTGGTTTATACTACTGGGTGGTTTACACTACTGGGTGGTTTATACTACTGGGTGGTGTGGTATACCACTGGGTGGTTTATACTACTGGGTGATGTATACTACTGGGTGATGTATACTACTGGGTGATATATACTACTGGGTGATGTATATTACTGGGTGATGTATACTACTGGGTGATGTATACTACTGGGTGGTTTATACTACTGGGTGATGTATACTACTGGGTGATGTATACTACTGGGTGATGTATACTACTGGGTGGTTTATACTACTGGGTGATGTATACTACTGGGTGATGTATACTACTGGGTGGTTTATACATGCTCAGTGCACTACTTCACTCTCAGGTCTTGAAATAAAAAATCCAATGTTGCCACAAAGCAATAGTCTCTCTAGAGAGAGAGAGGTTCAACATCGCAAGACTTCTGGGAACTCTTGCTAAACAGACCAATCAGAGCCGGCCAGGGGTTTGGGGTTTGAGAAGTCAATGAGAGAAGGGAAAAATTCAACCTTAGTTGTTACATTTTCTCGCAATCTAAAGTCAAGCTACATTTCAGCTAATATCTTAAGTAGTTGAATGTGTTTTTACTCCAATCTTGTGAAATTGATAAACTGACACGTTTTCTTCATATGGAAGGAGTGCCTTTGATTTGACGTCCTTCTGATCAGCACGAGATGACCATTAGACCCGATGACGTCGCTATGACATCGATCTACAAGTGTGATCTGAGATTTTATTGGACTGCAATAGCATCGAATAGTCCCCGTGATATGCAACTGTTCAGGGAAGTCAGGAACCAATACACGCAGTCAGTCAGGAAAACTAAGGCCAGCTTCTTCAGGCAGAAGTTTGCATCCTGCAGCTCCAACTCCAAAAAGTTCTGGGACACTGTGAAGTCCATGGAGAACAAGAGCACCTCCTCCCAGCTGCCCACTGCACTGAGGCTAGGTAACACGGTCACCACCGATAAATCCATGATTATCGAAAACTTCAATAAGCATTTCTCAACGGCTGGCCATGCCTTCCGCCTTGCTACTCCAACCTCGGCCAACAGCTCCGCCCCCCCCCCCCCCCCGCAGCTACTCGCCCAAGCCTCTCCAGGTTCTCCTTTACCCAAATCCAGATAGCAGATGTTCTGAAAGAGCTGCAAAACCTGGACCCGTACAAATCAGCTGGGCTTGACAATCTGGACCCTCTATTTCTGAAACTATCCGCCGCCATTGTCGCAACCCCTATTACCAGCCTGTTCAACCTCTCTTTCATATCGTCTGAGATCCCCAAGGATTGAAAGCTGCCGCAGTCATCCCCCTCTTCAAAGGGGAGACACCCTGGACCCAAACTGTTACAGACCTATATCCATCCTGCCCTGCCTATCTAAGGTCTTCGAAAGCCAAGTCAACAAACAGGTCACTGACCATCTCGAATCCCACCGTACCTTCTCCGCTGGGCAATCTGGTTTCCGAGCCGGTCACGGGTGCACCTCAGCCACACTCAAGGTACTAAACGATATCATAACCGCCATCGATAAAAGACAGTACTGTGCAGCCGTCTTCATCGACCTTGCCAAGGCTTTCGACTCGGTCAATCACCATATTCTTATCGGCAGACTCAGTAGCCTCGGTTTTTCAGATGACTGCCTTGCCTGGTTCACCAATTACTTTGCAGACAGAGTTCAGTGTGTCAAATCGGAGGGCATGCTGTCCGGTCCTCTGGCAGTCTCTATGGGGGTGCCACAGGGTTCAATTCTCGGGCCGACTCTTTTCTCTGTATATATCAATGATGTTGCTCTTGCTGCGGGCGATTCCCTGATCCACCTCTACGCAGACGACACCATTCTATATACTTTCGGCCCGTCATTGGACACTGTGCTATCTAACCTCCAAACGAGCTTCAATGCCATACAGCACTCCTTCCGTGGCCTCCAACTGCTCTTAAACGCGAGTAAAACCAAATGCATGCTTTTCAACCGATCGCTGCCTGCACCCGCATGCCCGACTAGCATCACCACCCTGGATGGTTCCGACCTTGAATATGTGGACATCTATAAGTACCTAGGTGTCTGGCTAGACTGCAAACTCTCCTTCCAGACTCATATCAAACATCTCCAATCGAAAATCAAATCAAGAGTTGGCTTTCTATTCCGCAACAAAGCCTCCTTCACTCACGCCGCCAAGTTTACCCTAGTAAAACTGACTATCCTACCGATCCTCGACTTCGGCGATGTCATCTACAAAATGGCTTCCGACACTCTACTCAGCAAACTGGATGCAGTCTATCACAGTGCCATCCGTTTTGTCACTAAAGCACCTTATACCACCCACCACTGCGACTTGTATGCTCTAGTCGGCTGGCCCTCGCTACATATTCGTCGCCAGACCCACTGGCTCCAGGTCATCTACAAGTCCATGCTAGGTAAAGCTCCGCCTTATCTCAGTTCACTGGTCACGATGGCAACACCCATCCGTAACACGCGCTCCAGCAGGTGTATCTCACTGATCATCCCTAAAGCCAACACCTCATTTGGCCGCCTTTCGTTCCAGTACTCTGCTGCCTGTGACTGGAACGAATTGCAAAAATCGCTGAAGTTGGAGACTTTTATCTCCCTCACCAACTTCAAACATCAGCTATCTGAGCAGCTAACCGATCGCTGCAGCTGTACATAGTCTATTGGTAAATAGCCCACCCATTTTCACCTACCTCATCCCCATACTGTTTTTATTTATTTACTTTTCTGCTCTTTTGCACACCAATATCTCTACCTGTACACGACCATCTGATCATTTATCACTCCAGTGTTAATCTGCAAAATTGTAATTATTCGCCTACCTCCTCATGCCTTTTGCACACATATATAGACTCCCCCTTTTTGTCTACTGTGTTATTGACTTGTTAATTGTTTACTCCATGTGTAACTCTGTGTTGTCTGTTCACACTGCTATGCTTTATCTTGGCCAGGTCACAGTTGCAAATGAGAACTTGTTCTCAACTAGCCTACCTGGTTAAATAAAGGTGAAATAAATAAAAAAATTAAAAAAGTTTCTACCTAGCTTCATACTGTGCTGCAGTGGCGACCCATCCTTCAGGGAAGGTGGGGCAGAGTTAGATATCCTTTTTGTGTGCCTGTTGTGCATGTTATTTTGGCATTAATACGTGTCACATATCAGTTTCCAAACAATGTAAAAAATAAAATAAAAATATAGTCAATAAAGCCGCATTTTTTTCTTGAGTAAGACAGCTCCAAAATGCAGGAGTTTCAGCCTAGCCCAGTGCTTTCTGTGGTGGTGGGCCAGCCAGCAGGAAATGCAGGAGTTTCAGCCTAGCCCAGTGCTTTCTGTGGTGGTGGGCCAGCCAGCAGGAAATGCAGGAGTTTCAGCCTAGCCCAGTGCTTTCTGTGGTGGTGGGCCAGCCAGCAGGAAATGGAGGAGTTTCAGCCTAGCCCAGTGCTTTCTGTGGTGGTGGGCCAGCCAGCAGGAAATGCAGGAGTTTCAGCCTAGCCCAGTGCTTTCTGTGGTGGTGGGCCAGCCAGCAGGAAATGCAGGAGTTTCAGCCTAGCCCAGTGCTTTCTGTGGTGGTGGGCCAGCCAGCAGGAAATGCAGAGTGTAGGGGTTGGTAATGTTCTCTAGTTGCACCATGATTGGCTCAATGTTCTGTCACTTAATAGGGACACTACGTCACAGGAAAGTCTATGGGGAGAATTCGAAAATTCAAGCCCCTTGGGTGCTGCCATAGATTTACATTAGAAGTGCCCATCCAAGAAGGCTCAAGGTCATTGGCCACAGATAAAATGACGTCAAATCACCTTATATCTACCATAGCTTCGATTGGACACATCGTGTCAACATTATACTTTCAAAATCTTAGCTATCAAGCTAGACAAGCAGTCATCATCATGAATCAAGTTGGACAATCTACTGGCAAATCCTTTTCAATCCTTATAGATAAAACATATCGGTGCTCACCGGCCATTTGGACATAAACATCACAGAACAAGTTTGAATTTCCAAATTCAACACTGAGAGGTTTGGAAGGAATCAGTGGCTAACTGCAAGCATTGCAAAGCAATCACTAGCTTGCTATTCAGTGGAGTGGCTGTGTGGCCCCAAGTCTGGGTTTAAGGGTCTCTTTTCCAAGTTTAAAAGGATAAACATTCAACATTGGCCATGCTGTCAATCCAGCATGACTTCTGCCGCATTCAAAACAACTGAAAACTTGGAACTGGGAAATCTCAGACTTCAGTGAGTTAAAGACAACTGGGTGCTCTTTAAAAAATATTTAAAAAACAGCTCCGACTGGCAAAAAAAGCACATTTTGAACAGTCATCTAACTGGGAGTTCCAAGTCTGGAACTTTCTAGAGCTTTCTAGAGCTTTCTAGAACTTTCTAGAGCCGAAACTCGCTGACGTCATGGTTCAGCCTTTTCTGACTTGTTGATGACAAAAGGTTGAAGAAGGAGGTTGACAACAAGAAGGAGGTTTACAACAAGAAGGAGGTTGACAACAATAAGGAGGTTGACAACAAGAAGGAGGTTGACAACAAGAAGGAGGTTGACAACAATAAGGAGGTTGACAACAAGAAGGAGGTTGACAACAAGAAGGAGGTTGACACAACAAGGAGTAGGTTGATAACAAGAAGGAGGTTGACAACAAGAAGGAGGTTGACACAACAAGAAGGAGGTTGACAACAAGAAGGAGGTTGACAACAAGAAGGAGGTTGACAACAAGAAGGAGGTTGACACAACAAGAAGGAGGTTGACAACAAGAAGGAGGTTGACAACAATAAGGAGGTTGACAACAAGAAGGAGGTTGACAACAAGAAGGAGGAGGTTGACACAACAAGAAGGAGGTTGACAACAAGAAGGAGGTTGACAACAAGATGGAGGTTGACAACAAGAAGGAGGTTGACACAACAAGAAGGAGGTTGACACAACAAGAAGGAGGTTGACAACAAGAAGGAGGTTGACAACAAGAAGGAGGTTGACACAACAAGAAGGAGGTTGACACAACAAGAAGGAGGTTGACACAACAAGAAGGAGGTTGACAACAAGAAGGAGGTTGACACAACAAGAAGGAGGTTGACAACAAGAAGGAGGTTGACACAACAAGAAGGAGGTTGACAACAAGAAGGAGGTTGACAACAAGAAGGAGGTTGACAACAAGAAGGAGGTTGACACAACAAGAAGGAGGTTGACACAACAAGAAGGAGGTTGACAACAAGAAGGAGGTTGACACAACAAGAAGGAGGTTGACAACAAGAAGGAGGTTGACACAACAAGAAGGAGGTTGACACATCAAGGAGGAGGTTGACACAACAAGAAGGAGGTTGACAACAAGAAGGAGGTTGACAACAAGAAGGAGGTTGACAACAAGAAGGAGGTTGACACAACAAGAAGGAGGTTGACAACAAGAAGGAGGTTGACAACAAGAAGGAGGTTGACAACAAGAAGGAGGTTGACACAACAAGAAGGAGGTTGACACAACAAGAAGGAGGTTGACACAACAAGAAGGAGGTTGACAACAAGAAGGAGGTTGACACAACAAGAAGGAGGTTGACAACAAGAAGGAGGTTGACACAACAAGGAGGAGGTTGACAACAAGAAGGAGGTTGACACAACAAGAAGGAGGTTGACAACAAGAAGGAGGTTGACAACAAGAAGGAGGTTGACAACAAGAAGGAGGTTGACAACAAGAAGGAGGTTGACACAACAAGAAGGAGGTTGACAACAAGAAGGAGGTTGACACAACAAGAAGGAGGTTGACAACAAGAAGGAGGTTGACACAACAAGAAGGAGGTTGACAACAAGAAGGAGGTTGACAACAAGAAGGAGGTTGACAACAAGAAGGAGGTTGACACAACAAGAAGGAGGTTGACAACAAGAAGGAGGTTGACAACAAGAAGGAGGTTGACACAACAAGAAGGAGTTTGACAACAAGAAGGAGGTTGACAACAAGAAGGAGGTTGACACAACAAGAAGGAGGTTGACAACAAGAAGGAGGTTGACTACAAGAAGGAGGTTGACACAACAAGAAGGAGGTTGACAACAAGAAGGAGGTTGACACAACAAGGAGGTTGACACAACAAGGAGGAGGTTGACAACAAGAAGGAGGTTGACAACAAGAAGGAGGTTGACAACAAGAAGGAGGTTGACACAACAAGAAGGAGGTTGACAACAAGAAGGAGGTTGACAACAATAAGGAGGTTGACAACAAGAAGGAGGAGGTTGACACAACAAGAAGGAGGTTGACAACAAGAAGGAGGTTGACAACAAGATGGAGGTTGACAACAAGAAGGAGGTTGACACAACAAGAAGGAGGTTGACACAACAAGAAGGAGGTTGACAACAAGAAGGAGGTTGACAACAAGAAGGAGGTTGACACAACAAGAAGGAGGTTGACACAACAAGAAGGAGGTTGACACAACAAGAAGGAGGTTGACACAACAAGAAGGAGGTTGACAACAAGAAGGAGGTTGACACAACAAGAAGGAGGTTGACAACAAGAAGGAGGTTGACACAACAAGAAGTTGACAACAAGAGGTTGACAACAAGAAGGAGGTTGACAACAAGAAGGAGGTTGACAACAAGAAGGAGGTTGACACAACAAGAAGGAGGTTGACACAACAAGAAGGAGGTTGACAACAAGAAGGAGGTTGACACAACAAGAAGGAGGTTGACAACAAGAAGGAGGTTGACACAACAAGAAGGAGGTTGACACAACAAGGAGGAGGTTGACACAACAAGAAGGAGGTTGACAACAAGAAGAAGGTTGACAACAAGAAGGAGGTTGACAACAAGAAGGAGGTTGACACAACAAGAAGGAGGTTGATAACAAGAAGGAGGTTGACAACAAGAAGGAGGTTGACAACAAGAAGGAGGTTGACACAACAAGAAGGAGGTTGACACAACAAGAAGGAGGTTGACACAACAAGAAGGAGGTTGACAACAAGAAGGAGGTTGACACAACAAGAAGGAGGTTGACAACAAGAAGGAGGTTGACAACAAGAAGGAGGTTGACACAACAAGAAGGAGGTTGACAACAAGAAGGAGGTTGACACAACAAGGAGGTTGACAACAAGAAGGAGGTTGACAACAAGAAGAAGGTTGACAACAAGAAGGAGGTTGACACAACAAGGAGGAGGTTGACAACAAGAAGGATGTTGACACAACAAGAAGGAGGTTGACAACAAGAAGGAGGTTGACAACAAGAAGGAGGTTGACATAACAAAAAGGAGGTTGACAACAAGAAGGAGGTTGACAACAAGAAGGAGGTTGACAACAAGACGGAGGTTGACAACAAGAAGGAGGTTGACACAACAAGAAGGAGGTTGACAACAAGAAGGAGGTTGACAACAAGAAGGAGGTTGACAACAAGAAGGAGGTGGACAACAAGAAGGAGGTTGACAACAAGAAGGAGGTTGACAACAAGAAGGAGGTTGACAACAAGAAGGAGGTTGACACAACAAGAAGGAGGTTGACAACAAGAAGGAGGTTGACAACAAGAAGGAGGTTGACAACAAGAAGGAGGTTGACAACAAGAAGGAGGTTGACAACAAGAAGGACCGCCGCGCCACCTTCCTGTTCAAGTGAGAACAGCACAACAACGTGAGTCCAAAAAATGTCTTGTACGCTGCTGCATAAATGATGTAATATGCCAGGGAGATATCTATAGTGTAGCTGAGAAAGTAACACTAAGCTGTTAGTAGCCCATGTGCCTCACCCTAATAATACTGCTGCATAAATGATGTAATATGCCAGGGAGATATGTATACTGTAGCTGAGAAAGTAACACTAAGCTGTTAGTAGCCCATGTGCCTCACCCTAATAATGCTGCTACACAAATGATGTAATATGCCAGAGAGATACAGGGCTTTCGGGAAGTATTCAGACCCCTTGACTGTTTCCACATTTTGTTTCCTTACAGCCTTATTCTAAAATGGATTAAATCATGTTTTTTTTTTTACTCATCAATCTGCACAATAATGACAAAGCGAAAACACTTATTTACATAAGTATTCAGACCCTTTGCTATGAGACTTGTAATTGAGCTCAGGTGCATCCTGTTTCCAGTGATCATCCTTGAGATGGTTCTACAACTTGGAGTCCACCTGTGGTACAGTAAATTAAGTTGAATGGACGTGATTTGTGCCTTTCCAAATCATGTCCAATCGGTTGAATTTACCACAGGTGGACACAGAAGTTGTAGAAACATCTAGGATGATATATATGGTTCCACAGTTGTGTCAGAAGGTGGGTGTAGCTGGTGCATGAAGTCAGGCGCAGGAGAGCAGAATGAGTGAGCAACGTACTATCCTTGACCAAAATACCAACAGTAAATATTATGCACGGGTGAACACAGCACCCGTTGACAAACCAGCCGTCAGGAACCGAACTAAACATAGAAATAATGACGCACAACAAACATGGGGGAAACAGAGGGTTAATTACATGGACATGTAATTGGATAATGAAAACCAGGTGTGTAGAAAATAAAGACAAAACCAATAGAAAATGAAAGATGGATCAGCGATGGCTAGAAGACCGGTGACGTCGACCGCCGAATGCCGCCCCGAACAAGGAGAGGAACCGACCTCGGCGGAAGTCGTGACAAGTTGACAGTGCATGTCAGGGCAAAAAACAAGCCATGTCAAACTGAGCAATCGGGGGGGAAAAGCCTTGGTCAGGGAGGTGACCAAGAACCCGATGGTCACTCTGACAGAGCTGTAATAGCTGCTAAAGGTGATTGAACAAAGTACTGAGGAAAGAGTTTGAATAATTATGCAAATGTAATATTTCAGTATTTTTTGTATTCTTTTTTTTGGTCAACATTTCTACAAACCTGTTTTTGCTTTGTCATTATGGGGTATTGTGATGTCATTATGGGGTATTGTGATGTCATTATGGGGTATTGTGTGTAGATTTATGAGGGGGGAGTGGAAACGAATTAATACATTTTAGAATGAGGCTGTAATGTAACAAAATTGGGAAAAGGTCAAGGGGTCTGAATACTTTTCGAATGCACTGTATGTACATTTAACATTTAAGTCATTTAGCAGACGCTCTTATCCAGAGCGACTTACAAATTGGTGCTTTCACCTTATGACATCCAGTGGAACAGCCACTTTACAATAGTGCATCTAGGTCTTTTAAGGGGGGGGGTGAGAAGGATTACTTTATCCTATCCTAGGTATTCCTTAAAGAGGTAAGGTAGGTAAGAAAAAACTAAGTGTATGTGTGTAGTAAGCTGTTAGTTGCCCATGTGCCTCACCCTATTAATTTGGTCCCTTTCCCCCTCATCCCTTTCCCCCACTGTTCTGACCTGGTGGTGCACATGTAGCCTGTTCTAGAGAAATTTACAACATCAGATATTGTAAGAGCTTTCATTGTCTGCTTATATGCCCCCTTTATTTATCCTACTGATCTTACTTGGTGGTGCACATGTAGCCTATAGCCTGTTTTAGAGAAATGTAATCATTGAATATTGTAAGAGCTTTCATTGTCTGCTTATATGCCCCCTTTATTTATCCTATGATTCTGACTTGGTGTACAGGGAGAATACCGTAAGAACGACCCATGTTCTGAATTCTGTCGCTGTACATTTCAAAAGTGCTGAACAAATAGTTATATTGACTACTTCTGTCCTAGCTCGCTCATAATGTCCTAAACGAAATTACAGATTGCCACTTATCCGCTTGTCCTCCCCTTATGCCATAGTTTGTACATCTCAATTGTCAGTAGAAAACACATTTGTTTAAGCGAGTCAGCCATATCAGCTATACTTTCTTAAAAGGCAGTAAATGAGGCTGGATTAACTGTTTCCTGCCAGACAAAGATCCACTGATAGCCAGGTGTAGCAGTGGTAAGGATTCACCACATGGTGATCCGTTAAGAAAGCTCTGTTGTTGGGACATCTTTATGTAGGCCCTAACAGTTTACGCACACTGTTGTCACCGTTATGGTGCAAGTAATGTATTGTTTAGTGTTGTGTTGTGTAGTGGCTTTGCTGGCATGCCTCCCGATTGTTTAGTTTTTTTCCTTTTTCCCCAACAAGATTTACATGCTAAAAATCAATACTGCAATGCCGTCACAGAAGGACTGATAGCTGTGCTGATACCCATAGCATTTCTAGCTTTAAATTATATCTTAATTTTCTCATAGACATCTTCCCTTGAATGGCCTGACCTCTATACAATCTGCAATATCGTCGATCACACACAGTTGGGCGTATGAGGTTGTTATGACAACGTTAGACAACACCAGAGACATTTACAGCGCAACACTGCCACCATGTGGTGGTACAAGGAAGTTATATATTTATCAAAATGTTTCTACAAAAAATATCTAAGGTAAATAAATGTTACTTCACTTTAGACTTCACTAAAAATGGAAAAGCTACATGGAAAGCAATCAAATAAAAATCAATATATATATATGTATATATATATATATATATATATATATAATATATATAATCTTACAGGCAAAATGTTGGAAAATGGACTCACCTGTATAATGTCTGTCATCTTCAAAAGAGACATGGAGGAAGAAAGAAACAGAGAACTCTTTTACTTTCTATTCACACAACAGATACTAGATATAGTGCTCCTTTATATCTTACTGTAAACAGAGTTATACACTACAGAGTTATACACTAACAGAGTTATACACTACAGAGTTATACACTAACAGAGTTATACACTACAGAGTTATACACTACAGAGTTATACACTACAGAGTTATACACTAACAGAGTTATACACTACAGAGTTATACACTACAGAGTTATACACTACAGAGTTATACACTACAGAGTTATACACTACAGAGTTATACACTACAGAACAGATACTAGATATAGTGCTCCTTTATATCTTACTGTAAACAGAGTTATACACTACAGAGTTATACACTAACAGAGTTATACACTACAGAGGTATACACTACAGAGTTATACACTACAGAGTTATACACTAACAGGGTTATACACTACAGAGTTATACACTAACAGAGTTATACACTGCAGAGTTAAACACTAACAGAGTTATAAACTAACAGAGTTATACACTACAGAGTTATACACTAACAGAGTTAAACACTGCAGAGTTAAACACTAACAGAGTTATAAACTAACAGAGTTATACACTACAGAGTTATACACTACAGAGTTATACACTACAGAGGTATACACTACAGAGTTATACACTACAGAGTTATACACTACAGAGTTATACACTACAGAAGTTATACACTACAGAGTTATACACTACAGAGTTATACACTAACAGAGTTATACACTAACAGAGTTATACACTACAGAGTTATACACTACAGAGTTATACACTACAGAGTTATACACTACAGAGTAATACACTACAGAGTTAAACACTAACAGAGTTATAGAGTTATACACTACAGAGTTAAACACTACAGAGTTATACACTACAGAGTTATACACTACAGAGTTAAACACTACAGAGTTATACACTACAGAGTTATACACTAACAGAGTTATACACTACAGAGTTATACACTACAGAGTTAACACTACAGAGTTATACACTAACAGAGTTATACCCTACAGAGTTATACACTACAGAGTTATACACTACAGAGTTAACACTACAGAGTTAAACACTACAGAGTTAAACACTAACAGAGTTATACACTAACAGAGTTATAAACTAACAGAGTTATACACTAATAGAGCCAATCTGTTCTGTAAAAAATGTACATCAATTGGATCCAAGAATAATTTAGCTGCAGTATCTGTACTCACAGTGGCAGACGGGTTTGAGCGAGTCCCATTTGCCCAGCTTGTTGCAGTGTGTGGAGTTCCTTCCAATCAGGATGAATCCTGGCAGACAGCTGTACTGAAGTATGGTCCCCTCCACTGGGGGCCCCAGGGGCCACTCTGATACGCGCCCGTTCTCCAGAGATGTCCACACCCGCGGGCACAGTAGTACTGGGGGAGGGAGGGATAGGTCATGGTTAGAGAGGGTAAGAGTGAGAGAGAGAGAGAGAGAGAGAGAGAGAGAGAGAGAGAATGAGAGAGAGAGAGAGAGAGAGAATGAGAGAGAGAGAGAGAGAGAGAGAGAGAGAGTTATAGAGAGAGAGAGCGAGAGAGAGAGAGAGAGAGAGAGGGACAGAGAGAGAGGGAGAGAAAGAGGGACAGAGAGAGGGAGAGAAAGAGGGACAGAGAGAGAGAGAAAGAGGGACAGAGAGAGAGAGAGAGAGAGGGACAGAGAGAGAGAGAGAGAGAGAGAGAGAGAGAGAGAGAGAGAGAGAGAGAGAGAGAGAGGGAGAGGGAGAGAGGGAGGGAGAGAGAGAGATTTATGCTTATTTATTTTATCTTGTGTCCTTTAACCATTTGTACATTGTTAAAACACTGTATATATATAATAGAGAGAGAGAGAGAGAGAGATTTGTTTTTTTAACCCTGTGCTACTGTAAAAGTAAAAAGGAACAACCACTAGAAAGACATCAGAGTCTGTGAAGAAGAGCTTTTGGCAGAGAGTCACAGTAACCACTACACAGACAACAGATGGGCATATAGATAATGTAGACGGACAGTGAGTGGTTAGACTGTGGAGGGTGTCGGGGTGCACGGTGGAAGAAGTTATTGATTACGTTCACAAAACCAAGTTGCGTGACGCGATCAAGGACGGGGTCGATAATACACAGGGTGTTACAGAATGTTGTGTCTTCCTGAAAGGGCTCCTTGGTGAACTTGACTCATTCTGGGGATCATGCAACCATGTCATGGTTATGTGCCTAATGAGAAGCTGGTTAGAGGACGTTACCTCTTCCAAAAAGCAGTAGAAAAATCAGAGAGAGGTAGGTAGAGGCAGAAAACATGGGGGAGTGTGAGGAGATAGAGAGGTGATTGGATATAGTCAGTTATGGAGTGTGTGAAAGAAGAGTTGTAACTCACAGCATTTGCTGCGCTGCGTGAGGTCAGTCCAGGTACCGTTGGGGAGACACTTCCTCACCTTGGGTCCTACGATCCACCTGTTCCCTCTGCAGATGTACTCAATCTCATAGTCCAGGGGGAGAACCTGCACACTGCGGATCTGGAGACAGACAGACAGACAGACAGATACATAAACATACACACACATACACACACAGACACAGACACACACACACACACACACACACACACACACACACACACACACACACACACACACACACACACACACACAACGTGAGATAGGGAGCTGTATCTGTTGAATAATTTGCACTACATTTACTCTGGGGAGCAATTATCATATTAAACTGCAATACCGTTAGGCTCTGCATGATGTTACCACTGATCTACATGATGTTACCGCTGATCTACATGATGTTATAGCTGATCTACATGATGTTATAGCTGATCTACATGATGATAGAGCTGATCTACATGATGTTATAGCTGATCTGCATGATGTTATAGCTGATCTACATGATGTTATAGCTGTTATAGCTGATCTACATGATGTTATAGCTGATCTACATGATGTTATAGCTGTTATAGCTGATCTACATGATGTTATAGCTGATCTACATGATGTTACAGCTGATCTACATGATGTTATAGCTGATCTACATGATGTTATAGCTGATCTACATGATGTTATAGCTGATCTACATGATGTTATAGCTGATCTACATGATGTTATAGCTGATCTGCATGATGTTATAGCTGATCTACATGATGTTATAGCTGATCTACATGATGTTATAGCTGATCTATATGATGGTATAGCTGATCTACATGATGTTACAGCTGTTGTAGCTGATCTACATGATGTTATAGCTGTTATAGCTGATCTACATGATGTTACCGCTGATCTACATGATGTTATAGCTGATCTACATGATGTTATAGCTTATCTACATGATGTTATAGCTGTTATAGCTGATCTACATGATGTTATAGCTGTTATAGCTGATCTACATGATGTTATAGCTGTTATAGCTGATCTACATGATGTTATAGCTGTTATAGCTGATCTACATGATGTTATAGCTGATCTACATGATGTTATAGCTGATCTACATGATGTTATAGCTGTTATAGCTGATCTGCATGATGTTATAGCTGATCTACATGATGCTATAGCTGTTATAGCTGATCTACATGATGTTATAGCTGATCTACATGATGTTATAGCTGATCTACATGATGTTATAGCTGATCTACATGCTGTTATAGCTGATCTACATGATGTTACAGCTGTTATAGCTGATCTACATGATGTTATAGCTGATCTACATGATGTTACCGCTGATCTACGATGTTACCGCTGGTCTACATGATGTTATAGCTGATCTACATGATGTTATAGCTGATCTACATGATGTTACAGCTGATCTACATGATGTTATAGCTGATCTACATGATGTTATAGCTGTTATAGCTGATCTACATGATGTTACCGCTGATCTACATGATGTTATAGCTGATCTACATGATGTTATAGCTGATCTACATGATGTTACCGCTGATCTACATGATGTTACAGCTGATCTACATGATGTTATAGCTGTTATAGCTGATCTACATGATGTTATAGCTGATCTACATCATGTTATAGCTGTTATAGCTGATCTACATGATGTTATGGCTGATCTACATGATGTTATAGCTGATCTACATGATGTTATAGCTGATCTACATGATGTTATAGCTGATCTACATGATGTTATAGCTGATCTACATGATGTTATAGCTGTTATAGCTGATATACATGATGTTACAGCTGATCTACATGATGTTACAGCTGATCTACATGATGTTACAGCTGTTATAGCTGATCTACATGATGTTATAGCTGATCTACATGATGTTACCGCTGATCTACATGATGTTATAGCTGATCTACATGATGTTATAGCTGATCTACATGATGTTACAGCTGATCTACATGATGTTATAGCTGATCTACATGATGTTACCGCTGATCTACATGATGTTATAGCTGATCTACATGATGTTATAGCTGATCTACATGATGTTATAGCTGATCTACATGATGTTATAGCTGATCTACATGATGTTATAGCTGTTATAGCTGATATACATGATGTTACAGCTGATCTACATGATGTTACAGCTGATCTACATGATGTTACAGCTGTTATAGCTGATCTACATGATGTTATAGCTGATCTACATGATGTTACCGCTGATCTACATGATGTTATAGCTGATCTACATGATGTTATAGCTGATCTACATGATGTTACAGCTGATCTACATGATGTTATAGCTGATCTACATGATGTTACCGCTGATCTACATGATGTTATAGCTGATCTACATGATGTTATAGCTGATCTACATGATGTTATAGCTGTTATAGCTGATCTACATGATGTTACCGCTGATCTACATGATGTTACAGCTGATCTACATGATGTTATAGCTGTTATAGCTGATCTACATGATGTTATAGCTGTTATAGCTGATCTACATGTTATAGCTGATCTACATGATGGTATAGCTGTTATAGCTGATCTACATGATGTTATAGCTGTTATAGCTGATCTACATGATGTTATAGCTGTTATAGCTGATCTACATGATGTTATAGCTGATCTACATGATGTTACAGCTGTTATAGCTGATCTACATGATGTTATAGCTGTTATAGCTGATCTACATGATGTTATAGCTGTTATAGCTGATCTACATGATGTTACAGCTGTTATAGCTGATCTACATACTGTTATAGCTGTTATAGCTGATCTACATGATGTTATAGCTGATCTACATGGTGTTACAGCTGTTATAGCTGATCTACATGATGTTATAGCTGATCTACATGATGTTATAGCTGATCTACATGATGTTATAGCTGATCTACATGATGTTAAAACTGTTATAGCTGATCTACATGATGTTATAGCTGATCTACATGATGTTATAGCTTATCTACATGATGTTATAGCTGTTATAGCTGATCTGCATGATGTTATAGCTGATCTACATGATGTTACAGCTGATCTACATAATGTTATAGCTGATCTACATGATGTTATAGCTGTTATAGCTGATCTACATGATGTTATAGCTGTTATAGCTGATCTACATGATGTTATAGCTGATCTACATGATGTTATAGCTGATCTACATGATGTTATAGCTGATCTACATGATGTTATAGCTGATCTGCATGATGTTATAGCTGATCTACATGATGTTATAGCTGATCTACATGATGTTATAGCTGATCTATATGATGGTATAGCTGATCTACATGATGTTACAGCTGTTGTAGCTGATACACATGATGTTATAGCTGATCTACATGATGTTATAGCTGTTATAGCTGATCTACATGATGTTATAGCTGATCTACATGATGTTATAGCTGATCTACATGATGTTACAGCTGATCTACATGATGTTATAGCTGTTATAGCTGATCTACATGATGTTATAGCTGTTATAGCTGATCTAAATGATGTTATAGCTGATCTACATGATGTTATAGCTGTTATAGCTGATCTACATGATGTTATAGATGTTATAGCTGATCTACATGATGTTATAGCTGATCTACATGATGTTACCGCTGATCTACATGATGTTATAGCTGATCTACATGATGTTATAGCTTATCTACATGATGTTATAGCTGATCTACATGATGTTACAGCTGATCTACATGATGTTATAGCTGTTATAGCTGATCTACATGATGTTATAGCTGTTATAGCTGATCTACATGATGTTATAGCTGATCTACATGATGTTATAGCTGTTATAGCTGATCTACATGATGTTATATCTGTTAAAGCTGATCTACATGATGTTATAGCTGATCTACATGATGTTATAGCTGATCTACATGATGTTATAGCTCATCTACATGATGTTATAGCTGATCTACATGATGTTATAGCTGATCTACATGATGTTATAGCTGATCTACATGATGTTACCGCTGATCTACATGATGTTATAGCTGATCTACATGATGTTATAGCTGATCTACATGATGTTACAGCTGATCTACATGATGTTATAGCTGATCTACATGATGTTACCGCTGATCTACATGATGTTATAGCTGATCTACATGATGTTATAGCTGATCTACATGATGTTATAGCTGATCTACATGATGTTATAGCTGATCTACATGATGTTATAGCTGTTATAGCTGATATACATGATGTTACAGCTGATCTACATGATGTTACAGCTGATCTACATGATGTTACAGCTGTTATAGCTGATCTACATGATGTTATAGCTGATCTACATAGCTGATCTACATGATGTTATAGCTGATCTACATGATGTTATAGCTGATCTACATGATGTTATAGCTGATCTACATGATGTTATAGCTGATCTACATGATGTTACCGCTGATCTACATGATGTTATAGCTGATCTACATGATGTTATAGCTGATCTACATGATGTTATAGCTGTTATAGCTGATCTACATGATGTTACCGCTGATCTACATGATGTTACAGCTGATCTACATGATGTTATAGCTGTTATAGCTGATCTACATGATGTTATAGCTGTTATAGCTGATCTACATGTTATAGCTGATCTACATGATGGTATAGCTGTTATAGCTGATCTACATGATGTTATAGCTGTTATAGCTGATCTACATGATGTTATAGCTGTTATAGCTGATCTACATGATGTTATAGCTGATCTACATGATGTTACAGCTGTTAGCTGATCTACATGCTGATCTACATGATGTTATAGCTGTTATAGCTGATCTACATGATGTTACAGCTGTTATAGCTGATCTACATACTGTTATAGCTGTTATAGCTGATCTACATGATGTTATAGCTGATCTACATGGTGTTACAGCTGTTATAGCTGATCTACATGATGTTATAGCTGATCTACATGATGTTATAGCTGATCTACATGATGTTATAGCTGATCTACATGATGTTAAAACTGTTATAGCTGATCTACATGATGTTATAGCTGATCTACATGATGTTATAGCTTATCTACATGATGTTATAGCTGTTATAGCTGATCTGCATGATGTTATAGCTGATCTACATGATGTTACAGCTGATCTACATAATGTTATAGCTGATCTACATGATGTTATAGCTGTTATAGCTGATCTACATGATGTTATAGCTGTTATAGCTGATCTACATGATGTTATAGCTGATCTACATGATGTTATAGCTGATCTACATGATGTTATAGCTGATCTGCATGATGTTATAGCTGATCTACATGATGTTATAGCTGATCTACATGATGTTATAGCTGATCTATATGATGGTATAGCTGATCTACATGATGTTACAGCTGTTGTAGCTGATACACATGATGTTATAGCTGATCTACATGATGTTATAGCTGTTATAGCTGATCTACATGATGTTATAGCTGATCTACATGATGTTATAGCTGATCTACATGATGTTACAGCTGATCTACATGATGTTATAGCTGTTATAGCTGATCTACATGATGTTATAGCTGTTATAGCTGATCTAAATGATGTTATAGCTGATCTACATGATGTTATAGCTGTTATAGCTGATCTACATGATGTTATAGATGTTATAGCTGATCTACATGATGTTATAGCTGATCTACATGATGTTACCGCTGATCTACATGATGTTATAGCTGATCTACATGATGTTATAGCTTATCTACATGATGTTATAGCTGATCTACATGATGTTACAGCTGATCTACATGATGTTATAGCTGTTATAGCTGATCTACATGATGTTATAGCTGTTATAGCTGATCTACATCATGTTATAGCTGATCTACATGATGTTATAGCTGTTATAGCTGATCTACATGATGTTATAGATGTTATAGCTGATCTACATGATGTTATAGCTGATCTACATGATGTTACACCTGTTATAGCTGATCTACATGATGTTATAGCTGATCTACATGATGTTATAGCTGATCTACATGATGTTACAGCTGTTATAGCTGATCTACATGATGTTATAGCTGTTATAGCTGATGTACATGATGTTATAGCTGATCTACATGATGTTACAGCTGTTATAGCTGATCTACATAATGTTATAGCTGTTATAGCTGATCTACATGATGTAATAGCTGATCTACATGATGTTATCGCTGATCTACATGATGTTATAGCTGATCTACATGATGTTATAGCTGATCTACATGATGTTAAAACTGTTATAGCTGATCTACACGATGTTATAGCTGTTATAGATGATCTGCATGATGTTATAGCTGATGTACATGAAGTTATAGCTGATCTACATGATGTTATAGCTGATCTGCATGATGTTATAGCTGATCTACATGATGTTCCAGCTGATCTACATAATGTTATAGCTGATCTGCATGATGATAGAGCTGATCTACATGATATTATAGCTGATATAGCTGATCTACATGATGTTATAGCTGTTATAGCTGATCTACATGATGTTACCGCTGATCTACATGATGTTATAGCTGATCTACATGATGTTATAGCTGTTATAGCTGATCTACATGATGTGACAGCTGTTATAGCTGATCTACATGATGGTATAGCTGTTATAGCTGATCTACATGATGTTATAGCTGATCTACATGATGTTATAGCTGATCTACATGGTGTTACAGCTGTTATAGCTGATCTACATGATGTTATAGCTGATCTACGTGATGTTATAGCTGTTATAGATGATCTACGTGATGTTATAGCTGTTATAGCTGATCTACATGATGTTATAGCTGATCTACATGATGTTATAGCTGTTATAGCTGATATACATTATATTATAGCTGATCTACATGATGTTACAGCTGTTATAGCTGATCTACATGATGTTATAGCTGATCTACATGATGTTATAGCTGATCTACATGATGTTATAGCTGATCTACACGATGTTATAGCTGATCTACATGATGTTATAGCTGTTATAGCTGATCTACATGATGTTATAGCTGTTATAGCTGATCTACATGATGTTATAGCTGATCTACATGATGTTATAGCTGATCTACATGATGTTACAGCTGTTATAGCTGATCTACATGATGTTATAGCTGTTATAGCTGATCTACATGATGTTATAGCTGTTATAGCTGATGTACATGATGTTATAGCTGATCTACATGATGATGTTACAGCTGTTATAGCTGATCTACATAATGTTATAGCTGTTATAGCTGATCTACATGATGTAATAGCTGATCTACATGATGTTATCGCTGATCTACATGATGTTATAGCTGATCTACATGATGTTATAGCTGATCTACATGATGTTAAAACTGTTATAGCTGATCTACATGATGTTATAGCTGTTATAGATGATCTGCATGATGTTATAGCTGATCTACATGAAGTTATAGCTGATCTACATGATGATATAGCTGATCTGCATGATGTTATAGCTGATCTACATGATGTTCCAGCTGATCTACATAATGTTATAGCTGATCTGCATGATGATAGAGCTGATCTACATGATATTATAGCTGATATAGCTGATCTACATGATGTTACCGCTGATCTACATGATGTTATAGCTGATCTACATGATGTTATAGCTGTTATAGCTGATCTACATGATGTGACAGCTGTTATAGCTGATCTACATGGTGTTACAGCTGTTATAGCTGATCTACATGATGTTATAGCTGATCTACGTGATGTTATAGCTGTTATAGATGATCTACGTGATGTTATAGCTGTTATAGCTGATCTACATGATGTTATAGCTGATCTACATGATGTTATAGCTGTTATAGCTGATATACATTATATTATAGCTGATCTACATGATGTTACAGCTGTTATAGCTGATCTACATGATGTTATAGCTGATCTACATGATGTTATAGCTGATCTACATGATGTTATAGCTGATCTACACGATGTTATAGCTGATCTACATGATGTTATAGCTGTTATAGCTGATCTACATGATGTTATAGCTGTTATAGCTGATCTACATGATGTTATAGCTGATCTACATGATGTTATAGCTGATCTACATGATGTTACAGCTGTTATAGCTGATCTACATGATGTTATAGCTGTTATAGCTGATCTACATGATGTTATAGCTGTTATAGCTGATGTACATGATGTTATAGCTGATCTACATGATGTTACAGCTGTTATAGCTGATCTACATAATGTTATAGCTGTTATAGCTGATCTACATGATGTAATAGCTGATCTACATGATGTTATCGCTGATCTACATGATGTTATAGCTGATCTACATGATGTTATAGCTGATCTACATGATGTTAAAACTGTTATAGCTGATCTACATGATGTTATAGCTGTTATAGATGATCTGCATGATGTTATAGCTGATCTACATGAAGTTATAGCTGATCTACATGATGATATAGCTGATCTGCATGATGTTATAGCTGATCTACATGATGTTCCAGCTGATCTACATAATGTTATAGCTGATCTGCATGATGATAGAGCTGATGTTATCTACATGATATTATAGCTGATATAGCTGATCTACATGATGTTATAGCTGATCTACATGATGTTATAGCTGATCTACATGATGTTATAGCTGTTATAGCTGATCTACATGATGTGACAGCTGTTATAGCTGATCTACATGGTGTTACAGCTGTTATAGCTGATCTACATGATGTTATAGCTGATCTACGTGATGTTATAGCTGTTATAGATGATCTACGTGATGTTATAGCTGTTATAGCTGATCTACATGATGTTATAGCTGATCTACATGATGTTATAGCTGTTATAGCTGATATACATTATATTATAGCTGATCTACATGATGTTACAGCTGTTATAGCTGATCTACATGATGTTATAGCTGATCTACATGATGTTATAGCTGATCTACATGATGTTATAGCTGATCTACACGATGTTATAGCTGATCTACATGATGTTATAGCTAATCTACATGATGTTACAGCTGTTATAGCTGATCTACATGATTTTATAGCTGTTATAGCTGATCTACATGATGTTATAGCTGATCTACATGATGTTATAGCTGATCTACATGATGTTACCGCTAATCTACATGATGTTATAGCTGATCTACATGATGTTACAGCTGATCTACATGATGTTACCGCTGATCTACATGATGTTACAGCTGATCTACATGATGTTATAGCTGATCTACATGATGTTACAGCTGATCTACATGATGTTATAGATGTTATAGCTGATCTACATGATGTGACAGCTGTTATAGCTGATCTACATGATGGTATAGCTGTTATAGCTGATCTACATGATGTTATAGCTGATCTACATGATGTTATAGCTGATCTACATGGTGTTACAGCTGTTATAGCTGATCTACATGATGTTATAGCTGATCTACGTGATGTTATAGCTGTTATAGATGATCTACGTGATGTTATAGCTGTTATAGCTGATCTACATGATGTTATAGCTGATCTACATGATGTTATAGCTGTTATAGCTGATATACATTATATTATAGCTGATCTACATGATGTTACAGCTGTTATAGCTGATCTACATGATGTTATAGCTGATCTACATGATGTTATAGCTGATCTACATGATGTTATAGCTGATCTACACGATGTTATAGCTGATCTACATGATGTTATAGCTGTTATAGCTGATCTACATGATGTTATAGCTGTTATAGCTGATCTACATGATGTTATAGCTGATCTACATGATGTTATAGCTGATCTACATGATGTTACAGCTGTTATAGCTGATCTACATGATGTTATAGCTGTTATAGCTGATCTACATGATGTTATAGCTGTTATAGCTGATGTACATGATGTTATAGCTGATCTACATGATGTTACAGCTGTTATAGCTGATCTACATAATGTTATAGCTGTTATAGCTGATCTACATGATGTAATAGCTGATCTACATGATGTTATCGCTGATCTACATGATGTTATAGCTGATCTACATGATGTTATAGCTGATCTACATGATGTTAAAACTGTTATAGCTGATCTACATGATGTTATAGCTGTTATAGATGATCTGCATGATGTTATAGCTGATCTACATGAAGTTATAGCTGATCTACATGATGATATAGCTGATCTGCATGATGTTATAGCTGATCTACATGATGTTCCAGCTGATCTACATAATGTTATAGCTGATCTGCATGATGATAGAGCTGATCTACATGATATTATAGCTGATATAGCTGATCTACATGATGTTACCGCTGATCTACATGATGTTATAGCTGATCTACATGATGTTATAGCTGTTATAGCTGATCTACATGATGTGACAGCTGTTATAGCTGATCTACATGGTGTTACAGCTGTTATAGCTGATCTACATGATGTTATAGCTGATCTACGTGATGTTATAGCTGTTATAGATGATCTACGTGATGTTATAGCTGTTATAGCTGATCTACATGATGTTATAGCTGATCTACATGATGTTATAGCTGTTATAGCTGATATACATTATATTATAGCTGATCTACATGATGTTACAGCTGTTATAGCTGATCTACATGATGTTATAGCTGATCTACATGATGTTATAGCTGATCTACATGATGTTATAGCTGATCTACACGATGTTATAGCTGATCTACATGATGTTATAGCTAATCTACATGATGTTACAGCTGTTATAGCTGATCTACATGATTTTATAGCTGTTATAGCTGATCTACATGATGTTATAGCTGATCTACATGATGTTATAGCTGATCTACATGATGTTACCGCTAATCTACATGATGTTATAGCTGATCTACATGATGTTAGAGCTGATCTACATGATGTTATAGCTGTTATAGCTGATCTACATGATGTTACAGCTGATCTACATGATGTTATAGCTGATCTACATGATGTTACAGCTGATCTACATGATGTTATAGATGTTATAGCTGATCTACATGATGTTATAGCTGATCTACATGATGTTACAGCTGATCTACATGATGTTATAGCTGATCTACATGATGTTATAGATGTTATAGCTGATCTACATGATGTTACAGCTGATCTACATGATGTTACAGCTGATCTACATGATGTTATAGCTGATCTACATGATGTTATAGCTGTTATAGCTGATCTACATGATGTTATAGCTGTTATAGCTGATCTACATGATGTTATAGCTGATCTACATGATGTTATATCTGATCTACATGATGTTATAGCTGATCTACATGATGTTATAGCTGATCTACACGATGTTATAGCTGATCTACATGATGTTATAGCTGTTATAGCTGATATACATGATGTTATAGCTGATCTACATGATGTTACAGCTGTTATAGCTGATCTACATGATGTTATAGCTGTTATCTACATGATGTTATAGCTGATCTACATGATGTTATAGCTTATCTACATGATGTTATAGCTGATCTACATGATGTTACAGCTGATCTACATGATGTTATAGATGTTATAGCTGATCTACATGATGTTATAGCTGATCTACATGATCTTACCGCTGATCTACATGATGTTATAGCTGATCTACATGATGTTATAGCTGATCTACATGATGTTATAGCTGATCTACATGATGTTACAGCTGATCTACATGATGTTATAGCTGTTATAGCTGATCTACATGATGTTATAGCTGTTATAGCTGATCTACATGATGTTATAGCTGATCTACATGATGTTATAGCTGTTATAGCTGATCTACATGATGTTATAGATGTTATAGCTGATCTACATGATGTTACACCTGTTATAGCTGATCTACATGATGTTATAGCTGATCTACATGATGTTATAGCTGATCTACATGATGTTATAGCTGTTATAGCTGATCTGCATGATGTTATAGCTGATCTACATGATGTTATAGCTGTTATAGCTGATCTACATGATGTTATAGCTGATCTACATGATGTTATAGCTGATCTACATGCTGTTATAGCTGATATACATGATGTTACAGATGATCTACATGATGTTACAGCTGTTATAGCTGATCTACATGATGTTATAGCTGGTCTACATGATGTTATAGCTGATCTACATGATGTTATAGCTGATCTACATGATGTTACAGCTGATCTACATGATGTTATAGCTGATCTACATGATGTTATAGCTGTTATAGCTGATCTACATGATGTTATAGCTGTTATAGCTGATCTACATGATGTTATAGCTGATCTACATGATGTTATATCTGATCTACATGATGTTATAGCTGATCTACATGATGTTATAGCTGATCTACACGATGTTATAGCTGATCTACATGATGTTATAGCTGTTATAGCTGATATACATGATGTTATAGCTGATCTACATGATGTTACAGCTGTTATAGCTGATCTACATGATGTTACCGCTGATCTACATGATGTTATAGCTGATCTACATGATGTTATAGCTTATCTACATGATGTTATAGCTGATCTACATGATGTTACAGCTGATCTACATGATGTTATAGATGTTATAGCTGATCTACATGATGTTATAGCTGATCTACATGATCTTACCGCTGATCTACATGATGTTATAGCTGATCTACATGATGTTATAGCTGATCTACATGATGTTATAGCTGATCTACATGATGTTACAGCTGATCTACATGATGTTATAGCTGTTATAGCTGATCTACATGATGTTATAGCTGTTATAGCTGATCTACATGATGTTATAGCTGATCTACATGATGTTATAGCTGTTATAGCTGATCTACATGATGTTATAGATGTTATAGCTGATCTACATGATGTTACACCTGTTATAGCTGATCTACATGATGTTATAGCTGATCTACATGATGTTATAGCTGATCTACATGATGTTATAGCTGTTATAGCTGATCTGCATGATGTTATAGCTGATCTACATGATGTTATAGCTGTTATAGCTGATCTACATGATGTTATAGCTGATCTACATGATGTTATAGCTGATCTACATGCTGTTATAGCTGATATACATGATGTTACAGCTGATCTACATGATGTTACAGCTGTTATAGCTGATCTACATGATGTTATAGCTGGTCTACATGATGTTATAGCTGATCTACATGATGTTATAGCTGATCTACATGATGTTACAGCTGATCTACATGATGTTATAGCTGATCTACATGATGTTATAGCTGTTATAGCTGATCTACATGATGTTACCGCTGATCTACATGAGGTTACAGCTGATCTACATGATGTTATAGCTGTTATAGCTGATCTACATGATGTTATAGCTGATCTACATGATGTTATAGCTGATCCACATGATGTTATAGCTGATCTACATGATGTTACCGCTGATCTACATGATGTTACAGCTGATCTACATGATGTTATAGCTGTTATAGCTGATCTACATGATGTTATAGCTGATCTACATGATGTTATAGCTGTTATAGCTGATCTACATGATGTTATAGCTGATCTACATGATGTTATAGCTGTTATAGCTGATCTACATGATGTTATAGCTGATCTACATGATGTTATGGCTGATCTACATGATGTTACAGCTGTTATAGCTGATCTACATGATGTTATAGCTGTTATAGCTGATCTACATGTTATAGCTGATCTACATGATGTTACAGCTGTTATAGCTGATCTACATGATGTTACAGCTGTTATAGCTGATCTACATAATGTTATAGCTGTTATAGCTGATCTACATGATGTAATAGCTGATCTACATGATGTTATCGCTGATCTACATGATGTTATAGCTGATCTACATGATGTTATAGCTGATCTACATGATGTTAAAACTGTTATAGCTGATCTACATGATGTTATAGCTGTTATAGATGATCTGCATGATGTTATAGCTGATCTACATGAAGTTATAGCTGATCTACATGATGTTATAGCTGATCTGCATGATGTTATAGCTGATCTACATGATGTTCCAGCTGATCTACATAATGTTATAGCTGATCTGCATGATGATAGAGCTGATCTACATGATATTATAGCTGTTATAGCTGATCTACATGATGTTATAGCTGTTATAGCTGATCTACATGATGTTACCGCTGATCTACATGATGTTATAGCTGATCTACATGATGTTATAGCTGTTATAGCTGATCTACATGATGTGACAGCTGTTATAGCTGATCTACATGATGGTATAGCTGTTATAGCTGATCTACATGATGTTATAGCTGATCTACATGATGTTATAGCTGATCTACATGGTGTTACAGCTGTTATAGCTGATCTACATGATGTTATAGCTGATCTACGTGATGTTATAGCTGTTATAGATGATCTACGTGATGTTATAGCTGTTATAGCTGATCTACATGATGTTATAGCTGATCTACATGATGTTATAGCTGTTATAGCTGATATACATTATATTATAGCTGATCTACATGATGTTATAGCTGATCTACATGATGTTATAGCTGATCTACATGATGTTATAGCTGATCTACACGATGTTATAGCTGATCTACATGATGTTATAGCTGATCTACATGATGTTACAGCTGTTATAGCTGATCTACATGATTTTATAGCTGTTATAGCTGATCTACATGATGTTATAGCTGATCTACATGATGTTATAGCTGATCTACATGATGTTACCGCTAATCTACATGATGTTATAGCTGATCTACATGATGTTACAGCTGATCTACATGATGTTACCGCTGATCTACATGATGTTACAGCTGATCTACATGATGTTATAGCTGATCTACATGATGTTACAGCTGATCTACATGATGTTATAGATGTTATAGCTGATCTACATGATGTTATAGCTGATCTACATGATGTTACAGCTGATCTACATGATGTTATAGCTGATCTACATGATGTTATAGATGTTATAGCTGATCTACATGATGTTATAGCTGATCTACATGATGTTATAGCTGATCTACATGATGTTATAGCTGTTATAGCTGATCTACATGATGTTATAGCTGTTATAGCTGATCTACATGATGTTATAGCTGATCTACATGATGTTATAGCTGTTATAGCTGATCTACATGATGTTATAGATGTTATAGCTGATCTACATGATGTTATAGCTGATCTACATGATGTTACACCTGTTATAGCTGATCTACATGATGTTATAGCTGATCTACATGATGTTATAGCTGATCTACATGATGTTACAGCTGTTATAGCTGATCTACATGATGTTATAGCTGTTATAGCTGATCTACATGATGTTATAGCTGTTATAGCTGATGTACATGATGTTATAGCTGATCTACATGATGTTACAGCTGTTATAGCTGATCTACATAATGTTATAGCTGTTATAGCTGATCTACATGATGTAATAGCTGATCTACATGATGTTATCGCTGATCTACATGATGTTATAGCTGATCTACATGATGTTATAGCTGATCTACATGATGTTAAAACTGTTATAGCTGATCTACATGATGTTATAGCTGTTATAGATGATCTGCATGATGTTATAGCTGATCTACATGAAGTTATAGCTGATCTACATGATGTTATAGCTGATCTGCATGATGTTATAGCTGATCTACATGATGTTCCAGCTGATCTACATAATGTTATAGCTGATCTGCATGATGATAGAGCTGATCTACATGATATTATAGCTGATATAGCTGATCTACATGATGTTATAGCTGTTATAGCTGATCTACATGATGTTACCGCTGATCTACATGATGTTATAGCTGATCTACATGATGTTATAGCTGTTATAGCTGATCTACATGATGTGACAGCTGTTATAGCTGATCTACATGGTGTTACAGCTGTTATAGCTGATCTACATGATGTTATAGCTGATCTACGTGATGTTATAGCTGTTATAGATGATCTACGTGATGTTATAGCTGTTATAGCTGATCTACATGATGTTATAGCTGATCTACATGATGTTATAGCTGTTATAGCTGATATACATTATATTATAGCTGATCTACATGATGTTACAGCTGTTATAGCTGATCTACATGATGTTATAGCTGATCTACATGATGTTATAGCTGATCTACATGATGTTATAGCTGATCTACACGATGTTATAGCTGATCTACATGATGTTATAGCTAATCTACATGATGTTACAGCTGTTATAGCTGATCTACATGATTTTATAGCTGTTATAGCTGATCTACATGATGTTATAGCTGATCTACATGATGTTACCGCTAATCTACATGATGTTATAGCTGATCTACATGATGTTACAGCTGATCTACATGATGTTACCGCTGATCTACATGATGTTACAGCTGATCTACATGATGTTATAGCTGATCTACATGATGTTACAGCTGATCTACATGATGTTATAGATGTTATAGCTGATCTACATGATGTTACAGCTGATCTACATGATGTTATAGCTGATCTACATGATGTTATAGATGTTATAGCTGATCTACATGATGTTACAGCTGATCTACATGATGTTACAGCTGATCTACATGATGTTATAGCTGATCTACATGATGTTATAGCTGTTATAGCTGATCTACATGATGTTATAGCTGTTATAGCTGATCTACATGATGTTATAGCTGATCTACATGATGTTATATCTGATCTACATGATGTTATAGCTGATCTACATGATGTTATAGCTGATCTACACGATGTTATAGCTGATCTACATGATGTTATAGCTGTTATAGCTGATATACATGATGTTATAGCTGATCTACATGATGTTACAGCTGTTATAGCTGATCTACATGATGTTATAGCTGATCTACATGATCTTACCGCTGATCTACATGATGTTATAGCTGATCTACATGATGTTATAGCTGATCTACATGATGTTATAGCTGATCTACATGATGTTACAGCTGATCTACATGATGTTATAGCTGTTATAGCTGATCTACATGATGTTATAGCTGTTATAGCTGATCTACATGATGTTATAGCTGATCTACATGATGTTATAGCTGTTATAGCTGATCTACATGATGTTATAGATGTTATAGCTGATCTACATGATGTTACACCTGTTATAGCTGATCTACATGATGTTATAGCTGATCTACATGATGTTATAGCTGATCTACATGATGTTATAGCTGTTATAGCTGATCTGCATGATGTTATAGCTGATCTACATGATGTTATAGCTGTTATAGCTGATCTACATGATGTTATAGCTGATCTACATGATGTTATAGCTGATCTACATGCTGTTATAGCTGATATACATGATGTTAAAGCTGATCTACATGATGTTACAGCTGTTATAGCTGATCTACATGATGTTATAGCTGGTCTACATGATGTTATAGCTGATCTACATGATGTTATAGCTGATCTACATGATGTTACAGCTGATCTACATGATGTTATAGCTGATCTACATGATGTTATAGCTGTTATAGCTGATCTACATGATGTTACCGCTGATCTACATGAGGTTACAGCTGATCTACATGATGTTATAGCTGTTATAGCTGATCTACATGATGTTATAGCTGATCTACATGATGTTATAGCTGATCTACATGATGTTATAGCTGATCTACATGATGTTACCGCTGATCTACATGATGTTACAGCTGATCTACATGATGTTATAGCTGTTATAGCTGATCTACATGATGTTATAGCTGATCTACATGATGTTATAGCTGTTATAGCTGATCTACATGATGTTATAGCTGATCTACATGATGTTATGGCTGATCTACATGATGTTACAGCTGTTATAGCTGATCTACATGATGTTATAGCTGTTATAGCTGATCTACATGTTATAGCTGATCTACATGATGTTACAGCTGTTATAGCTGATCTACATGATGTTACAGCTGTTATAGCTGATCTACATAATGTTATAGCTGTTATAGCTGATCTACATGATGTAATAGCTGATCTACATGATGTTATCGCTGATCTACATGATGTTATAGCTGATCTACATGATGTTATAGCTGATCTACATGATGTTAAAACTGTTATAGCTGATCTACATGATGTTATAGCTGTTATAGATGATCTGCATGATGTTATAGCTGATCTACATGAAGTTATAGCTGATCTACATGATGTTATAGCTGATCTGCATGATGTTATAGCTGATCTACATGATGTTCCAGCTGATCTACATAATGTTATAGCTGATCTGCATGATGATAGAGCTGATCTACATGATATTATAGCTGTTATAGCTGATCTACATGATGTTATAGCTGTTATAGCTGATCTACATGATGTGACAGCTGTTATAGCTGATCTACATGATGGTATAGCTGTTATAGCTGATCTACATGATGTTATAGCTGATCTACATGATGTTATAGCTGATCTACATGGTGTTACAGCTGTTATAGCTGATCTACATGATGTTATAGCTGATCTACGTGATGTTATAGCTGTTATAGATGATCTACGTGATGTTATAGCTGTTATAGCTGATCTACATGATGTTATAGCTGATCTACATGATGTTATAGCTGTTATAGCTGATATACATTATATTATAGCTGATCTACATGATGTTATAGCTGATCTACATGATGTTATAGCTGATCTACATGATGTTATAGCTGATCTACACGATGTTATAGCTGATCTACATGATGTTATAGCTGATCTACATGATGTTACAGCTGTTATAGCTGATCTACATGATTTTATAGCTGTTATAGCTGATCTACATGATGTTATAGCTGATCTACATGATGTTATAGCTGATCTACATGATGTTACCGCTAATCTACATGATGTTATAGCTGATCTACATGATGTTACAGCTGATCTACATGATGTTACCGCTGATCTACATGATGTTACAGCTGATCTACATGATGTTATAGCTGATCTACATGATGTTACAGCTGATCTACATGATGTTATAGATGTTATAGCTGATCTACATGATGTTATAGCTGATCTACATGATGTTACAGCTGATCTACATGATGTTATAGCTGATCTACATGATGTTATAGATGTTATAGCTGATCTACATGATGTTACAGCTGATCTACATGATGTTATAGATGTTATAGCTGATCTACATGATGTTATAGCTGATCTACATGATGTTACAGCTGATCTACATGATGTTATAGCTGATCTACATGATGTTATAGCTGTTATAGCTGATCTACATGATGTTATAGCTGTTATAGCTGATCTACATGATTTTATAGCTGATCTACATGATGTTATATCTGATCTACATGATGTTATAGCTGATCTACATGATGTTATAGCTGATCTACACGATGTTATAGCTGATCTACATGATGTTATAGCTGTTATAGCTGATATACATGATGTTATAGCTGATCTACATGATGTTACAGCTGTTATAGCTGATCTACATGATGTTACCGCTGATCTACATGATGTTATAGCTGATCTACATGATGTTATAGCTTATCTACATGATGTTATAGCTGATCTACAAGATGTTACAGCTGATCTACATGATGTTATAGCTGTTATAGCTGATCTACATGATGTTATAGCTGTTATAGCTGATCTACATGATGTTATAGCTGTTATAGCTGATCTACATGATGTTATAGCTGATCTACATGATGTTACACCTGTTATAGCTGATCTACATGATGTTATAGCTGATCTACATGATGTTATAGCTGATCTACATGATGTTATAGCTGTTATAGCTGATCTGCATGATGTTATAGCTGATCTACATGATGTTATAGCTGTTATAGCTGATCTACATGATGTTATAGCTGATCTACATGATGTTATAGCTGATCTACATGATGTTATAGCTGATCTACATGATGTTACAGCTGATCTACATGATGTTAAAGCTGATCTACATGATGTTACCGCTGATCTACATGATGTTATAGCTGATCTACATGATGTTACAGCTGTTATAGCTGATCTACATGATGTTATAGCTGTTAAAGCTGATCTACATGATGTTATAGCTGATCTACATGATGTTACAGCTGATCTACATGATGTTATAGCTGATCTACATGATGTTATAGCTGATCTACATGATGTTATAGCTGATCTACATGATGTTATAGCTGATCTACATGATGTTATAGCTGTTATAGCTGATCTGCATGATGTTATAGCTGATCTACATGCTGTTATAGCTGATATACATGATGTTACAGCTGATCTACATGATGTTACAGCTGATCTACATGATGTTACAGCTGTTATAGCTGATCTACATGATGTTATAGCTGATCTACATGATGTTACCGCTGATCTACATTATGTTACCGCTGGTCTACATGATGTTATAGCTGATCTACATGATGTTATAGCTGATCTACATGATGTTACAGCTGATCTACATGATGTTATAGCTGATCTACATGATGTTACCGCTGATCTACATGATGTTATAGCTGATCTACATGATGTTATAGCTGATCTACATGATGTTATAGCTGTTATAGCTGATCTACATGATGTTACCGCTGATCTACATGATGTTGCAGCTGATCTACATGATGTTATAGCTGTTATAGCTGATCTACATGATGTTATAGCTGATCTACATGATGTTATAGCTGATCTACATGATGTTATAGCTGATCTACATGATGTTATAGCTGATCTACATGATGTTACAGCTGATCTACATGATGTTATAGCTGTTATAGCTGATCTACATGATGTTATAGCTGATCTACATGATGTTATAGCTGATCTACATGATGTTAAAACTGTTATAGCTGATCTACATGATGTTATAGCTGATCTACATGATGTTATAGCTCATCTACATGATGTTATAGCTGATCTACATGATGTTATAGCTGATCTACATGATGTTATAGCTGATCTACATGATGTTATAGCTGATCTACATGATGTTACAGCTGATCTACATGATGTTATGATGTTATAGCATGATGTTACAGCTGATCTACATGATGTAGCTGATCTACATGATGTTATAGATGTTATAGCTGATCTACATGATGTTACAGCTGATCTACATGATGTTATAGATGTTATAGCTGATCTACATGATGTTATAGCTGATCTACATGATGTTACAGCTGATCTACATGATGTTATAGCTGATCTACATGATGTTATAGCTGTTATAGCTGATCTACATGATGTTATAGCTGTTATAGCTGATCTACATGATGTTATAGCTGATCTACATGATGTTATATAGCTGATCTACATGATGTTATAGCTGATCTACATGATGTTATAGCTGATCTACATGATGTTATAGCTGATCTACATGATGTTATAGCTGTTATAGCTGATATACATGATGTTATAGCTGATCTACATGATGTTACAGCTGTTATAGCTGATCTACATGATGTTAGCTGATCTACATGATGTTATAGCTGATCTACATGATGTTATAGCTTATCTACATGATGTTATAGCTGATCTACATGATGTTACAGCTGATCTACATGATGTTATAGCTGTTATAGCTGATCTACATGATGTTATAGCTGTTATAGCTGATCTACATGATGTTATAGCTGTTATAGCTGATCTACATGATGTTATAGCTGATCTACATGATGTTACACCTGTTATAGCTGATCTACATGATGTTATAGCTGATCTACATGATGTTATAGCTGATCTACATGATGTTATAGCTGTTATAGCTGATCTGCATGATGTTATAGCTGATCTACATGATGTTATAGCTGTTATAGCTGATCTACATGATGTTATAGCTGATCTACATGATGTTATAGCTGATCTACATGATGTTATAGCTGATCTACATGATGTTACAGCTGATCTACATGATGTTAAAGCTGATCTACATGATGTTACAGCTGATCTACATGATGTTATAGCTGATCTACATGATGTTATAGCTGTTATAGCTGATCTACATGATGTTATAGCTGTTATAGCTGATCTACATGATGTTATAGCTGATCTACATGATGTTATAGCTGATCTACATGATGTTATAGCTGATCTACATGATGTTATAGCTGATCTACATGATGTTATAGCTGATCTACATGATGTTATAGCTGTTATAGCTGATCTACATGATGTTATAGCTGATCTACATGCTGTTATAGCTGATCTACATGATGTTACAGCTGATCTACATGATGTTATAGCTGATCTACATGATGTTACAGCTGTTATAGCTGATCTACATGATGTTATAGCTGATCTACATGATGTTACCAGCTGATCTACATTATGTTACCTGCTAGCTGTCTACATGATGTTATAGCTGATCTACATGATGTTATAGCTGATCTACATGATGTTACAGCTGATCTACATGATGTTATAGCTGATCTACATGATGTTACCGCTGATCTACATGATGTTATAGCTGATCTACATGATGTTATAGCTGTTATAGCTGATCTACATGATGTTACCGCTGATCTACATGATGTTACAGCTGATCTACATGATGTTATAGCTGTTATAGCTGATCTACATGATGTTATAGCTGATCTACATGATGTTACAGCTGATCTACATGATGTTATAGCTGTTATAGCTGATCTACATGATGTTATAGCTGATCTACATGATGTTATAGCTGATCTACATGATGTTAAAACTGTTATAGCTGATCTACATGATGTTATAGCTGATCTACATGATGTTATAGCTCATCTACATGATGTTATAGCTGATCTACATGATGTTATAGCTGATCTACATGATGTTATAGCTGATCTACATGATGTTACCGCTGATCTACATGATGTTATAGCTGATCTACATGATGTTATAGCTGATCTACATGATGTTATAGCTGATCTAGATGCTGTTATAGCTGATGTACATGATGTTACAGCTGATCTACATGATGTTACAGCTGTTATAGCTGATCTACATGATGTTATAGCTGATCTACATGATGTTACCGCTGATCTACATGATGTTATAGCTGATCTACATGATGTTAGAGCTGATCTGCATGATGTTATAGCTGATCTACATGATGTTACAGCTGTCTATGATGTTATAGCTGATCTACATGATGTTATAGCTGTTATAGCTCTACATGATGTTATAGCTGATCTACATGATGTTAGCTGATCTACATGATGTTATAGCTGATCTACATGATGTTATAGCTGATCTACATGATGTTACAGCTGATCTACATGATGTTATAGCTGTTATAGCTGATCTACATGATGTTATAGCTGATCTACATGATGTTATAGCTGTTCTAGCATGATCTACATGATGTTATAGCTGATCTACATGATGTTATAGCTGATCTACATGATGTTATAGCTGATCTACATGATGTTATAGCTGATCTACATGATGTTATAGCTGATCTACATGATGTTATAGCTGATCTACATGATGTTATAGCTGATCTACATGATGTTATAGCTGATCTGATATACATGATGTTATAGCTGATCTACATGATGTTACAGCTGTTATAGCTGATCTACATGATGTTATAGCTGATCTACATGATGTTATAGCTGATCTACATGATGTTATAGCTTATCTACATGATGTTATAGCTGATCTACATGATGTTACAGCTGATCTACATGATGTTATAGCTGTTATAGCTGATCTACATGATGTTATAGCTGTTATAGCTGATCTACATGATGTTATAGCTGTTTAGCTGATCTACATGATGTTATAGCTGATCTACATGATGATGTTATAGCTGATCTACATGATGTTATAGCTGATCTACATGATGTTATAGCTGATCTACATGATGTTATAGCTGTTATAGCTGATCTGCATGATGTTATAGCTGATCTACATGATGTTATAGCTGTTATAGCTGATCTACATGATGTTATAGCTGATCTACATGATGTTATAGCTGATCTACATGATGTTATAGCTGATCTACATGATGTTACAGCTGATCTACATGATGTTACAGCTGATCTACATGATGTTACAGCTGATCTACATGATGTTATAGCTGATCTACATGATGTTACAGCTGTTATAGCTGATCTACATGATGTTATAGCTGTTATAGCTGATCTACATGATGTTATAGCTGATCTACATGATGTTACAGCTGATCTACATGATGTTATAGCTGATCTACATGATGTTATAGCTGATCTACATGATGTTATAGCTGATCTACATGATGTTATAGCTGATCTACATGATGTTATAGCTGTTATAGCTGATCTACATGATGTTATAGCTGATCTACATGATGTTACATGATGTTACAGCTGATCTACATGATGTTACAGCTGATCTACATGCTGTTATAGCTGATCTACATGATGTTATAGCTGATCTACATGATGTTACCGCTGATCTACATGATGTTATAGCTGATCTACATGATGTTATAGCTGATCTACATGATGTTATAGCTGATTACATGATGTTACAGCTGATCTACATGATGTTATAGCTGATCTACATGATGTTATAGCTGATCTACATGATGTTATAGCTGATCTACATGATGTTATAGCTGTTATAGCTGATCTACATGATGTTATGTCTACATGATGTTATAGCTGATCTACATGATGTTATAGCTGTTATAGCTGATCTACATGATGTTATAGCTGATCTACATGATGTTATAGCTGATCTACATGATGTTATAGCTGTTATAGCTGATCTACATGATGTTATAGCTGATCTACATGATGTTATAGCTGATCTATGATGTTGATGTTATAGCTGATCTACATGATGTTAAAGCTGATCTACATGATGTTATAGCTGATCTACATGATGTTATAGCTGATCTACATGATGTTACAGCTGATCTACATGATGTTATAGCTGATCTACATGATGTTATAGCTGTTATAGCTGATCTACATGATGTTATAGCTGATCTACATGATGTTACAGCTGATCTACATGATGAGCTGTTATAGCTGATCTACATGATGTTATAGCTGATCTACATGATGTTATAGCTGATCTACATGATGTTATAGCTGTTATAGCTGATCTACATGATGTTATAGCTGATCTACATGATGTTATAGCTGATCTACATGATGTTAAGCTGATCTACATGATGTTATAGCTGATCTACATGAGCTGATCTACATGATGTTATAGCTGATCTACATGATGTTATAGCTGATCTACATGATGTTATAGCTGATCTACATGATGTTATAGCTGATCTACATTAGCTGATCTACATGATGTTATAGCTGATCTACATGATGTTATGGCTGATCTACATGATGTTATAGCTGATCTACATGATGTTATAGCTGATCTACATGATGTTATAGCTGATCTACATGATGTTATAGCTGATCTACACGATGTTATAGCTGATCTACATGATGTTATAGCTGTTATAGCTGATATACATGATGTTATAGCTGATCTACATGATGTTACAGCTGTTATAGCTGATCTACATGATGTTACCGCTGATCTACATGATGTTATAGCTGATCTACATGATGTTATAGCTTATCTACATGATGTTATAGCTGATCTACATGATGTTACAGCTGATCTACATGATGTTATAGCTGTTATAGCTGATCTACATGATGTTATAGCTGTTATAGCTGATCTACATGATGTTATAGCTGTTATAGCTGATCTACATGATGTTATAGCTGATCTACATGATGTTACACCTGTTATAGCTGATCTACATGATGTTATAGCTGATCTACATGATGTTATAGCTGATCTACATGATGTTATAGCTGTTATAGCTGATCTGCATGATGTTATAGCTGATCTACATGATGTTATAGCTGTTATAGCTGATCTACATGATGTTATAGCTGATCTACATGATGTTATAGCTGATCTACATGATGTTATAGCTGATCTACATGATGTTACAGCTGATCTACATGATGTTAAAGCTGATCTACATGATGTTACCGCTGATCTACATGATGTTATAGCTGATCTACATGATGTTATAGCTGTTATAGCTGATCTACATGATGTTATAGCTGTTATGTTAAGCTGATCTACATGATGTTATAGCTGATCTACATGATGTTACAGCTGATCTACATGATGTTATAGCTGATCTACATGATGTTATAGCTGATCTACATGATGTTATAGCTGATCTACATGATGTTATAGCTGATCTACATGATGTTATAGCTGTTATAGCTGATCTGCATGATGTTATAGCTGATCTACATGCTGTTATAGCTGATATACATGATGTTACAGCTGATCTACATGATGTTACAGCTGATCTACATGATGTTACAGCTGTTATAGCTGATCTACATGATGTTATAGCTGATCTACATGATGTTACCGCTGATCTACATTATGTTACCGCTGGTCTACATGATGTTATAGCTGATCTACATGATGTTATAGCTGATCTACATGATGTTACAGCTGATCTACATGATGTTATAGCTGATCTACATGATGTTACCGCTGATCTACATGATGTTATAGCTGATCTACATGATGTTATAGCTGTTATAGCTGATCTACATGATGTTATAGCTGATCTACATGATGTTACAGCTGATCTACATGATGTTATAGCTGTTATAGCTGATCTACATGATGTTATAGCTGATCTACATGATGTTACAGCTGATCTACATGATGTTATAGCTGTTATAGCTGATCTACATGATGTTATAGCTGATCTACATGATGTTATAGCTGATCTACATGATGTTAAAACTGTTATAGCTGATCTGCATGATGTTATAGCTGATCTACATGATGTTATAGCTGTTATAGCTGATCTACATGATGTTATAGCTGATCTACATGATGTTATAGCTGATCTACATGATGTTATAGCTGATCTACATGATGTTACCGCTGATCTACATGATGTTATAGCTGATCTACATGATGTTATAGCTGATCTACATGATGTTATAGCTGATCTAGATGCTGTTATAGCTGATGTACATGATGTTACAGCTGATCTACATGATGTTACAGCTGTTATAGCTGATCTACATGATGTTATAGCTGATCTACATGATGTTACCGCTGATCTACGATGTTACCGCTGGTCTACATGATGTTATAGCTGATCTGCATGATGTTATAGCTGATCTACATGATGTTACAGCTGATCTACATGATGTTATAGCTGATCTACATGATGTTATAGCTGTTATAGCTGATCTACATGATGTTACCGCTGATCTACATGATGTTACAGCTGATCTACATGATGTTATAGCTGTTATAGCTGATCTACATGATGTTATAGCTGATCTACATGATGTTATAGCTGATCTACATGATGTTATAGCTGATCTACATGATGTTACCGCTGATCTACATGATGTTACAGCTGATCTACATGATGTTATAGCTGTTATAGCTGATCTACATGATGTTATAGCTGATCTACATCATGTTATAGCTGTTATAGCTGATCTACATGATGTTATAGCTGATCTACATGATGTTATGGCTGATCTACATGATGTTATAGCTGATCTACATGATGTTATAGCTGATCTACATGATGTTATAGCTGATCTACATGATGTTATAGCTGATCTACATGATGTTATAGCTGATCTACATGATGTTATAGCTGTTATAGCTGATATACATGATGTTACAGCTGATCTACATGATGTTACAGCTGATCTACATGATGTTACAGCTGTTATAGCTGATCTACATGATGTTATAGCTGATCTACATGATGTTACCGCTGATCTACATGATGTTATAGCTGATCTACATGATGTTATAGCTGATCTACATGATGTTATAGCTGATCTACATGATGCTATAGCTGATCTACATGATGTTAAAAATGTTATAGCTGATCTACATGATGTTATAGCTGTTATAGATGATCTGCATGATGTTATAGCTGATCTACATGAAGTTATAGCTGATCTACATGATGTTATAGCTGATCTGCATGATGTTATAGCTGATCTACATGATGTTCCAGCTAATCTACATAATGTTATAGCTGATCTGCATGATGATAGAGCTGATCTACATGATATTATAGCTGTTATAGCTGATCTACATGATGTTATAGCTGTTATAGCTGATCTACATGATGTTACCGCTGATCTACATGATGTTATAGCTGATCTACATGGTGTTACAGCTGATCTACATGATGTTATAGCTGATCTACATGATGTTATAGCTGTTATAGCTGATCTACATGATGTGACATGATGTTATAGCTGATCTACATGATGGTATAGCTGTTATAGCTGATCTACATGATGTTATAGCTGATCTACATGATGTTATAGCTGATCTACATGGTGTTACAGCTGTTATAGCTGATCTACATGATGTTATAGCTGATCTACGTGATGTTATAGCTGTTATAGATGATCATGATGTTATAGCTGTTATAGCTGATCTACATGATGTTATAGCTGATCTACATGATGTTATAGCTGTTATAGCTGATATACATTATATTATAGCTGATCTACATGATGTTACAGCTGTTATAGCTGATCTACATGATGTTATAGCTGATCTACATGATGTTATAGCTGATCTACACGATGTTATAGCTGATCTACATGATGTTATAGCTGATCTACATGATGTTACAGCTGATCTACATGATGTTATAGCTGATCTACATGATGTTACAGCTGATCTACATGATGTTACAGCTGATCTACATGATGTTATAGATGTTATAGCTGATCTACATGATGTTATAGCTGTTATAGCTGATCTACATGATGTTACAGCTGATCTACATGATGTTATAAATGTTATAGCTGATCTACATGATGTTATAGCTGATCTACATGATGTTACAGCTGATCTACATGATGTTATAGCTGATCTACATGATGTTATAGCTGATCTACACGATGTTATAGCTGATCTACATGATGTTATAGCTGATCTACATGATGTTACAGCTGTTATAGCTGATCTACATGATTTTATAGCTGTTATAGCTGATCTACATGATGTTATAGCTGATCTACATGATGTTTAGCTGTTATAATCTACATGATGTTATAGCTGATCTACATGATGTTACAGCTGATCTACATGATGTTAGCTGATCTACATGATGTTACAGCTGATCTACATGATGTTATAGCTGATCTACATGATGTTACAGCTGATCTACATGATGTTATAGATGTTATAGCTGATCTACATGATGTTATAGCTGATCTACATGATGTTACAGCTGATCTACATGATGTTATAGCTGATCTACATGATGTTATAGATGTTATAGCTGATCTACATGATGTTACAGCTGATCTACATGATGTTTTAGATGTTATAGCTGATCTACATGATGTTTAGCTGATCTACATGATGTTACAGCTGATCTACATGATGTTACAGCTGATCTACATGATGTTATAGCTGATCTACATGATGTTATAGCTGATCTACATGATGTTATAGCTGTTATAGCTGATCTACATGATGTTATAGCTGTTATAGCTGATCTACATGATGTTATCTATGATGTTATAGCTGATCTACATGATGTTACACCTGTTATAGCTGATCTACATGATGTTATAGCTGATCTACATGATGTTATAGCTGATCTACATGATGTTATAGCTGTTATAGCTGATCTGCATGATGTTATAGCTGATCTACATGATGTTATAGCTGTTATAGCTGATCTACATGATGTTATAGCTGATCTACATGATGTTATAGCTGATCTACATGATGTTATAGCTGATCTACATGATGTTACAGCTGATCTACATGATGTTAAAGCTGATCTACATGATGTTACCGCTGATCTACATGATGTTATAGCTGATCTACATGATGTTACAGCTGTTATAGCTGATCTACATGATGTTACAGCTGATCTACATGATGTTAAATGTTATAGCTGATCTACATGATGTTATAGCTGATCTACATGATGTTATAGCTGATCTACATGATGTTATAGCTGATCTACATGATGTTATAGCTGATCTACATGATGTTATAGCTGATCTACATGATGTTATAGCTGATCTACATGATGTTATAGCTGATCTGCATGATGTTACATGTTATAGCTGATCTACATGATTTTATAGCTGTTATAGCTGATCTACATGATGTTATAGCTGATCTACATGATGTTATAGCTGATCTACATGATGTTACAGCTGTCTACATGATGTTATAGCTGATCTACATGATGTTATAGCTGATCTACATGATGTTATAGCTGATCTACATGATGTTACAGCTGATCTACATGATGTTATAGCTGATCTACATGATGTTATAGCTGATCTACATGATGTTATAGCTGTTATAGCTGATCTACATGATGTTATAGTTGATCTACATGATGTTACAGCTGATCTACATGATGTTATAGCTGATCTACATGATGTTATAGCTGTTATAGCTGATCTACATGATGTTACAGCTGATCTACATGATGTTACAGCTGATCTACATGATGTTATAGCTGTTATAGCTGATCTACATGATGTTATAGCTGATCTACATGATGTTACAGCTGATCTACATGATGTTATAGCTGATCTATGATGTTACCGCTGATCTACATGATGTTATAGCTGATCTACATGATGTTATAGCTGATCTACATGATGTTAAAACTGATCTACATGAGCTGATCTACATGATGTTATAGCTGATCTACATGATGTTATAGCTGATCTACATGATGTTATAGCTGATCTACATGATGTTATAGCTGATCTACATGATGTTATAGCTGATCTACATGATGTTATAGCTGATCTACATGATGTTTATGTTATAGCTGATCTACATGATGTTATAGCTGATCTACATGATGTTTTAGCTGATCTACATGATGTTATAGCTGATCTACATGATGTTACAGCTGATCTACATGATGTTATAGCTGATCTAGCTGATGTTATGATGTTATAGCTGATCTACATGATGTTATAGCTGTTATAGCTGATCTACATGATGTTACAGCTGATCTACATAATGTTATAGCTGATCTACATGATGATATAGCTGATCTACATGATGTTATAGCTGATCTACATGATGTTATAGCTGATCTACATGATGTTATAGCTGTTATAGCTGATACATGATGTTATAGCTGATCTACATGATGTTACAGCTGTTCTAGCATGATGTTACATGATGTTATAGCTGATCTACATGATGTTATAGCTGATCTACATGATGTTATAGCTGATCTACATGATGTTATAGCTGATCTACATGATGTTACAGCTGATCTACATGATGTTATAGCTGTTATAGCTGATCTACATGAGCTGTTATAGCTGATCTACATGATGTTATAGCTGATCTACATGATGTTATAGCTGTTATAGCTGATCTACATGATGTTATAGCTGATCTACATGATGTTATAGCTGTTATAGCTGATCTACATGATGTTATAGCTGATCTACATGATGTTATAGCTGATCTACATGATGTTATAGCTGATCTACATGATGTTATAGCTGATCTACATGATGTTATAGCTGATCTACATGATGTTATAGCTGATCTACATGATGTTATAGCTGATCTACATGATGTTACAGCTGATCTACATGATGTTACAGCTGATCTACATGATGTTATAGCTGTTATAGCTGATCTACATGATGTTATAGCTGATCTACATGATGTTATAGCTGATCTACATGATGTTATAGCTGATCTACATGATGTTATAGCTGATCTACATGATGTTATAGCTGATCTACATGATGTTATAGCTGATCTACATGATGTTATAGCTGTTATAGCTGATCTACATGATGTTATAGCTGTTATAGCTGATCTACATGATGTTATAGCTGATCTACATGCTGTTATAGCTGATCTACATGATGTTATAGCTGATCTACATGATGTTACAGCTGATCTACATGATGTTATAGCTGATCTACATGATGTTATAGCTGATCTGCATGATGTTATAGCTGATCTACATGATATCTACATGATGTTATAGCTGATCTACATGATGTTATAGCTGATCTACATGATGTTAGCTGATCTACATGATGTTATAGCTGATCTACATGATGTTATAGCTGATCTACATGATGTTATAGCTGATCTACATGATGAGCTGATCTACATGATGTTATAGCTGTTATAGCTGATCTACATGATGTTACCGCTGATCTTGATGTTACAGCTGATCTACATGATGTTATAGCTGTTATAGCTGATCTACATGATGTTATAGCTGATCTACATGATGTTATAGCTGATCTACATGATGTTAAAGCTGTTATAGCTGATCTACATGATGTTATAGCTGATCTACATGATGTTATAGCTGTTATAGATGTTATAGCTGATCTTATGATGTTATAGCTGATCTACATGATGTTATAGCTGATCTACATGATGTTATAGCTGATCTACATGATGTTATAGCTGATCTACATGATGTTACATGAGCTGATCTATAGCTGATCTACATGATGTTATAGCTGATCTACATGATGTTACAGCTGATCTACATGATGTTATAGCTGATCTACATGATGTTACAGCTGATCTACATGATGTTATAGCTGATCTACATGATGTTATAGCTGATCTACATGATGTTACAGCTGATCTACATGATGTTATAGCTGATCTACATGATGTTATAGCTGTTATAGCTGATCTACATGATGTTACAGCTGATCTACATAATGTTATAGCTGATCTACATGATGTTATAGCTGATCTACATGATGTTACAGCTGATCTACATAATGTTACAGCTGATCTACATAATGTTATAGCTGATCTACATGATGTTATAGCTGATCTACATGATGTTATAGCTGATCTACATGATGTTATAGCTGTTATCTATCATGATGTTATAGCTGTTATAGCTGATCTACATGATGTTACAGCTGATCTACATGATGTTACCGCTGATCTGCATGATGTTATAGCTGATCTACATGATGTTATAGCTGATCTACATGATGGTATAGCTGATCTACATGATGTTACAGCTGATCTACATGATGTTATAGCTGATCTACATGATGTTACAGCTGATCTACATGATGTTATAGCTGTTATAGCTGATCTACATGATGTTATAGCTGATCTACATGATGTTACAGCTGATCTACATGATGTTATAGCTGATCTACATGATGTTATAGCTGATCTACATGATGTTATAGCTGATCTACATGATGTTACAGCTGATCTACATGATGTTTTAGCGTTATAGCTGATCTACATGATGTTATAGCTGATCTACATGATGTTATAGCTGATCTACATGATGTTATAGCTGTTATAGCTGATCTACATGATGTTATAGCTGATCTACATGATGTTATAGCTGTTATAGCTGATCTACATGATGTTATAGCTGTTATAGCTGATCTACATGATGTTATAGCTGATCTACATGATGTTATAGCTGTTATAGCTGATCTACATGATGTTATAGCTGATCTACATAATGTTATAGCCGATTTACATGATGTTATAGCTTACATGATGTTCTACATGATGTTATAGCTGATCTACATGATGTTATAGCTGATCTACATGATGTTATAGCTGTTATAGCTGATCTACATGATGTTATAGCTGTTATAGCTGATCTACATGATGTTATAGCTGTTATAGCTGATCTACATGATGTTATAGCTGATCTACATGATGTTATAGCTGATCTACATGATGTTATAGCTGATCTACATGATGTTATAGCTGATCTACATGATGTTATAGCTGTTATAGCTGATCTGCATGATGTTATAGCTGATCTACATGATGTTATAGCTGTTATAGCTGATCTACATGATGTTATAGCTGATCTACATGATGTTATAGCTGATCTACATGATGTTATAGCTGATCTACATGATGTTACAGCTGATCTACATGATGTTATAGCTGATCTACATGATGTTATAGCTGATCTACATGATGTTATAGCTGATCTACATGATGAGCTGTTATAGCTGATCTACATGATGTTATATCTGTTTAGCTGATCTACATGATGTTATAGCTGATCTACATGATGTTACAGCTGATCTACATGATGTTATAGCTGATCTACATGATGTTATAGCTGATCTACATGATGTTATAGCTGATCTACATGATGTTATAGCTGATCTACATGCTGTTATAGCTGATCTACATGATGTTATAGCTGATCTACATGATATAGTTATAAATGTTATAGCTGATCTACATGATGTTATAGCTGATCTACATGATGTTACAGCTGATCTACATGATGTTATAGCTGATCTACATGATCTACATGATGTTATAGCTGATCTACATGATGTTATAGCTGATCTACATGATGTTATAGCTGATCTACATGATGTTACAGCTGTTATAGCTGATCTACATGATTTTATAGCTGTTATAGCTGATCTACATGATGTTATAGCTGATCTACATGATGTTATAGCTGATCTACATGATGTTACCGCTAATCTACATGATGTTATAGCTGATCTACATGATGTTACAGCTGATCTACATGATGTTACCGCTGATCTACATGATGTTACAGCTGATCTACATGATGTTATAGCTGATCTACATGATGTTACAGCTGATCTACATGATGTTATAGATGTTATAGCTGATCTACATGATGTTATAGCTGATCTACATGATGTTACAGCTGATCTACATGATGTTATAGCTTATCTACATGATGTTATAGATGTTATAGCTGATCTACATGATGTTACAGCTGATCTACATGATGTTTTAGACGTTATAGCTGATCTACATGATGTTACAGCTGATCTACATGATGTTACAGCTGATCTACATGATGTTATAGCTGATCTACATGATGTTATAGCTGTTATAGCTGATCTACATGATGTTACCGCTAATCTACATGATGTTATAGCTGATCTACATGATGTTACAGCTGATCTACATGATGTTACCGCTGATCTACATGATGTTACAGCTGATCTACATGATGTTATAGCTGATCTACATGATGTTACAGCTGATCTACATGATGTTATAGATGTTATAGCTGATCTACATGATGTTATAGCTGATCTACATGATGTTACAGCTGATCTACATGATGTTATAGCTTATCTACATGATGTTATAGATGTTATAGCTGATCTACATGATGTTACAGCTGATCTACATGATGTTTTAGACGTTATAGCTGATCTACATGATGTTACAGCTGATCTACATGATGTTACAGCTGATCTACATGATGTTATAGCTGATCTACATGATGTTATAGCTGTTATAGCTGATCTACATGATGTTATAGCTGTTATAGCTGATCTACATGATGTTATAGCTGATCTACATGATGTTATATCTGATCTACATGATGTTATAGCTGATCTACATGATGTTATAGCTGATCTACGATGTTATAGCTGATCTACATGATGTTATAGCTGTTATAGCTGATATACATGATGTTATAGCTGATCTACATGATGTTACAGCTGTTATAGCTGATCTACATGATGTTACCGCTGATCTACATGATGTTATAGCTGATCTACATGATGTTATAGCTTATCTACATGATGTTATAGCTGATCTACATGATGTTACAGCTGATCTACATGATGTTATAGCTGTTATAGCTGATCTACATGATGTTATAGCTGTTATAGCTGATCTACATGATGTTATAGCTGTTATAGCTGATCTACATGATGTTACACCTGTTATAGCTGATCTACATGATGTTATAGCTGATCTACATGATGTTATAGCTGATCTACATGATGTTATAGCTGTTATAGCTGATCTGCATGATGTTATAGCTGATCTACATGATGTTATAGCTGTTATAGCTGATCTACATGATGTTATAGCTGATCTACATGATGTTATAGCTGATCTACATGATGTTATAGCTGATCTACATGATGTTACAGCTGATCTACATGATGTTAAAGCTGATCTACATGATGTTACCGCTGATCTACATGATGTTATAGCTGATCTACATGATGTTACAGCTGTTATAGCTGATCTACATGATGTTATAGCTGTTAAAGCTGATCTACATGATGTTATAGCTGATCTACATGATGTTACAGCTGATCTACATGATGTTATAGCTGATCTACATGATGTTATAGCTGATCTACATGATGTTATAGCTGATCTACATGATGTTATAGCTGATCTACATGATGTTATAGCTGTTATAGCTGATCTGCATGATGTTATAGCTGATCTACATGCTGTTATAGCTGATATACATGATGTTACAGCTGATCTACATGATGTTACAGCTGATCTACATGACGTTACAGCTGTTATAGCTGATCTACATGATGTTATATCTGATCTACATGATGTTACCGCTGATCTACATGATGTTACCGCTGGTCTACATGATGTTATAGCTGATCTACATGATGTTATAGCTGATCTACATGATGTTACAGCTGATCTACATGATGTTATAGCTGATCTACATGATGTTACCGCTGATCTACATGATGTTATAGCTGATCTACATGATGTTACCGCTGATCTACATGATGTTATAGCTGTTATAGCTGATCTACATGATGTTACCGCTGATCTACATGATGTTACAGCTGATCTACATGATGTTATAGCTGTTATAGCTGATCTACATGATGTTATAGCTGATCTACATGATGTTATAGCTGATCTACATGATGTTAAAACTGTTATAGCTGATCTACATGATGTTATAGCTGATCTACATGATGTTATAGCTGATCTACATGATGTTATAGCTGATCTACATGATGTTATAGCTGATCTACATGATGTTATAGCTGATCTACATGCTGTTATAGCTGATCTGCATGATGTTATAGCTGATCTACATGATGTTATAGCTGATCTACATGATGTTACCGCTAATCTACATGATGTTATAGCTGATCTACATGATGTTACAGCTGATCTACATGATGTTATAGCTGATCTACATGATGTTACAGCTGATCTACATGATGTTATAGATGTTATAGCTGATCTACATGATGTTATAGCTGATCTACATGATGTTACAGCTGATCTACATGATGTTATAGCTGATCTACATGATGTTATAGATGTTATAGCTGATCTACATGATGTTACAGCTGATCTACATGATGTTATAGATGTTATAGCTGATCTACATGATGTTATAGCTGATCTACATGATGTTACAGCTGATCTACATGATGTTACAGCTGATCTACATGATGTTACAGCTGATCTACATGATGTTACAGCTGATCTACATGATGTTATAGCTGATCTACATGATGTTATAGCTGTTATAGCTGATCTACATGATGTTATAGCTGTTATAGCTGATCTACATGATGTTATAGCTGATCTACATGATGTTATATCTGATCTACATGATGTTATAGCTGATCTACATGATGTTATAGCTGATCTACACGATGTTATAGCTGATCTACATGATGTTATAGCTGTTATAGCTGATCTACATGATGTTACAGCTGATCTACATGATGTTATAGCTGATCTACATGATGTTATAGCTGTTATAGCTGATCTACATGATGTTATAGCTGTTATAGCTGATCTACATGATGTTATAGCTGATCTACATGATGTTATAGCTGATCTACATGATGTTATAGCTGATCTACATGATGTTATAGCTGATCTACATGATGTTACAGCTGATCTACATGATGTTATAGCTTATCTACATGATGTTATAGCTGATCTACATGATGTTACAGCTGATCTACATGATGTTATAGCTGTTATAGCTGATCTACATGATGTTATAGCTGTTATAGCTGATCTACATGATGTTATAGCTGTTATAGCTGATCTACATGATGTTATAGCTGTTATAGCTGATCTACATGATGTTATAGCTGATCTACATGATGTTACACCTGTTATAGCTGATCTACATGATGTTATAGCTGATCTACATGATGTTATAGCTGATCTACATGATGTTATAGCTGATCTACATGATGTTACCGCTGATCTGCATGATGGTATAGCTGATCTACATGATGTTATAGCTGATCTACATGATGTTACACCTGTTATAGCTGATCTACATGATGTTATAGCTGATCTACATGATGTTATAGCTGATCTACATGATGTTATAGCTGTTATAGCTGATCTACATGATGTTATAGCTGATCTACATGATGTTATAGCTGATCTACATGATGTTATAGCTGATCTACATGATGTTACAGCTGATCTACATGATGTTAAGCTGATCTACATGATGTTACCGCTGATCTACATGATGTTATAGCTGATCTACATGATGTTACAGCTGTTATAGCTGATCTACATGATGTTATAGCTGTTAAAGCTGATCTACATGATGTTATAGCTGATCTACATGATGTTACAGCTGATCTACATGATGTTATAGCTGATCTACATGATGTTATAGCTGATCTACATGATGTTATAGCTGATCTACATGATGTTATAGCTGATCTACATGATGTTATAGCTGATCTACATGATGTTATAGCTGATCTACATGATGTTATAGCTGTTATAGCTGATCTGCATGATGTTATAGCTGATCTACATGCTGTTATAGCTGATATACATGATGTTACAGCTGATCTACATGATGTTACAGCTGTTATAGCTGATCTACATGATGTTATATCTGATCTACATGATGTTACCGCTGATCTACATGATGTTACCGCTGGTCTACATGATGTTATAGCTGTTATAGCTGATCTACATGATGTTATAGCTGTTATAGCTGATCTACATGATGTTATAGCTGTTATAGCTGATCTACATGATGTTATAGCTGTTATAGCTGATCTACATGATGTTATAGCTGTTATAGCTGATCTACATGATGTTATAGCTGTTATAGCTGATCTACATGATGTTATAGCTGATCTACATGATGTTATAGCTGTTATAGCTGATCTACATGATGTTATAGCTGTTATAGCTGATCTACATGATGTTATAGCTGTTATAGCTGATCTACATGATGTTATAGCTGTTATAGCTGATCTACATGATGTTATAGCTGTTATAGCTGATCTACATGATGTTATAGCTGATCTACATGATGTTACACCTGTTATAGCTGATCTACATGATGTTATAGCTGATCTACATGATGTTATAGCTGATCTACATGATGTTATAGCTGATGTACATGATGTTACCGCTGATCTGCATGATGGTATAGCTGATCTACATGATGTTATAGCTGATCTACATGATGTTACACCTGTTATAGCTGATCTACATGATGTTATAGCTGATCTACATGATGTTATAGCTGATCTACATGATGTTATAGCTGTTATAGCTGATCTACATGATGTTATAGCTGATCTACATGATGTTATAGCTGATCTACATGATGTTATAGCTGATCTACATGATGTTACAGCTGATCTACATGATGTTAAAGCTGATCTACATGATGTTACCGCTGATCTACATGATGTTATAGCTGATCTACATGATGTTACAGCTGTTATAGCTGATCTACATGATGTTATAGCTGTTAAAGCTGATCTACATGATGTTATAGCTGATCTACATGATGTTACAGCTGATCTACATGATGTTATAGCTGATCTACATGATGTTATAGCTGATCTACATGATGTTATAGCTGATCTACATGATGTTATAGCTGATCTACATGATGTTATAGCTGTTATAGCTGATCTGCATGATGTTATAGCTGATCTACATGCTGTTATAGCTGATATACATGATGTTACAGCTGATCTACATGATGTTACAGCTGATCTACATGATGTTACAGCTGTTATAGCTGATCTACATGATGTTATATCTGATCTACATGATGTTAGCTGATCTACATGATGTTACCGCTGGTCTACATGATGTTATAGCTGATCTACATGATGTTATAGCTGATCTACATGATGTTACAGCTGATCTACATGATGTTATAGCTGATCTACATGATGTTACCACTGATCTACAAGATGTTATAGCTGATCTACATGATGTTATAGCTGATCTACATGATGTTATAGCTGTTATAGCTGATCTACATGATGTTACCGCTGATCTACATGATGTTACAGCTGATCTACATGATGTTATAGCTGTTATAGCTGATCTACATGATGTTATAGCTGATCTACATGATATTATAGCTGATCTACATGATGTTACCGCTGATCTACATGATGTTACAGCTGATCTACATGATGTTATAGCTGTTATAGCTGATCTACATGATGTTATAGCTGATCTACATGATGTTATAGCTGATCTACCTGATGTTAAAACTGTTATAGCTGATCTACATGATGTTATAGCTGATCTACATGATGTTATAGCTGATCTACATGATGTTATAGCTGATCTACATGATGTTATAGCTGATCTACATGATGTTATAGCTGATCTACATGCTGTTATAGCTGATCTACATGATGTTATAGCTGATCTACATGATGTTATAGCTGATCTACATGATGTTACAGCTGATCTACATGATGTTAAAGCTGATCTACATGATGTTACCGCTGATCTACATGATGTTATAGCTGATCTACATGATGTTACAGCTGTTATAGCTGATCTACATGATGTTATAGCTGTTAAAGCTGATCTACATGATGTTATAGCTGATCTACATGATGTTACAGCTGATCTACATGATGTTATAGCTGATCTACATGATGTTATAGCTGATCTACATGATGTTATAGCTGATCTACATGATGTTATAGCTGATCTACATGATGTTATAGCTGATCTACATGATGTTATAGCTGATCTACATGATGTTATAGCTGTTATAGCTGATCTGCATGATGTTATAGCTGATCTACATGCTGTTATAGCTGATATACATGATGTTACAGCTGATCTACATGATGTTACAGCTGTTATAGCTGATCTACATGATGTTATATCTGATCTACATGATGTTACCGCTGATCTACATGATGTTACCGCTGGTCTACATGATGTTATAGCTGATCTACATGATGTTATAGCTGATCTACATGATGTTACAGCTGATCTACATGATGTTATAGCTGTTATAGCTGATCTACATGATGTTATAGCTGTTATAGCTGATCTACATGATGTTATAGCTGTTATAGCTGATCTACATGATGTTATAGCTGTTATAGCTGATCTACATGATGTTATAGCTGTTATAGCTGATCTACATGATGTTATAGCTGATCTACATGATGTTACACCTGTTATAGCTGATCTACATGATGTTATAGCTGATCTACATGATGTTATAGCTGATCTACATGATGTTATAGCTGATCTACATGATGTTACCGCTGATCTGCATGATGGTATAGCTGATCTACATGATGTTATAGCTGATCTACATGATGTTACACCTGTTATAGCTGATCTACATGATGTTATAGCTGATCTACATGATGTTATAGCTGATCTACATGATGTTATAGCTGTTATAGCTGATCTACATGATGTTATAGCTGATCTACATGATGTTATAGCTGATCTACATGATGTTATAGCTGATCTACATGATGTTACAGCTGATCTACATGATGTTAAAGCTGATCTACATGATGTTACCGCTGATCTACATGATGTTATAGCTGATCTACATGATGTTACAGCTGTTATAGCTGATCTACATGATGTTATAGCTGTTAAAGCTGATCTACATGATGTTATAGCTGATCTACATGATGTTACAGCTGATCTACATGATGTTATAGCTGATCTACATGATGTTATAGCTGATCTACATGATGTTATAGCTGATCTACATGATGTTATAGCTGATCTACATGATGTTATAGCTGATCTACATGATGTTATAGCTGATCTACATGATGTTATAGCTGTTATAGCTGATCTGCATGATGTTATAGCTGATCTACATGCTGTTATAGCTGATATACATGATGTTACAGCTGATCTACATGATGTTACAGCTGTTATAGCTGATCTACATGATGTTATATCTGATCTACATGATGTTACCGCTGATCTACATGATGTTACCGCTGGTCTACATGATGTTATAGCTGATCTACATGATGTTATAGCTGATCTACATGATGTTACAGCTGATCTACATGATGTTATAGCTGTTATAGCTGATCTACATGATGTTATAGCTGTTATAGCTGATCTACATGATGTTATAGCTGTTATAGCTGATCTACATGATGTTATAGCTGTTATAGCTGATCTACATGATGTTATAGCTGTTATAGCTGATCTACATGATGTTATAGCTGATCTACATGATGTTACACCTGTTATAGCTGATCTACATGATGTTATAGCTGATCTACATGATGTTATAGCTGATCTACATGATGTTATAGCTGATCTACATGATGTTACCGCTGATCTGCATGATGGTATAGCTGATCTACATGATGTTATAGCTGATCTACATGATGTTACACCTGTTATAGCTGATCTACATGATGTTATAGCTGATCTACATGATGTTATAGCTGATCTACATGATGTTATAGCTGTTATAGCTGATCTACATGATGTTATAGCTGATCTACATGATGTTATAGCTGATCTACATGATGTTATAGCTGATCTACATGATGTTACAGCTGATCTACATGATGTTAAAGCTGATCTACATGATGTTACCGCTGATCTACATGATGTTATAGCTGATCTACATGATGTTACAGCTGTTATAGCTGATCTACATGATGTTATAGCTGTTAAAGCTGATCTACATGATGTTATAGCTGATCTACATGATGTTACAGCTGATCTACATGATGTTATAGCTGATCTACATGATGTTATAGCTGATCTACATGATGTTATAGCTGATCTACATGATGTTATAGCTGATCTACATGATGTTATAGCTGATCTACATGATGTTATAGCTGTTATAGCTGATCTGCATGATGTTATAGCTGATCTACATGCTGTTATAGCTGATATACATGATGTTACAGCTGATCTACATGATGTTACAGCTGATCTACATGATGTTACAGCTGTTATAGCTGATCTACATGATGTTATATCTGATCTACATGATGTTACCGCTGATCTACATGATGTTACCGCTGGTCTACATGATGTTATAGCTGATCTACATGATGTTATAGCTGATCTACATGATGTTACAGCTGATCTACATGATGTTATAGCTGATCTACATGATGTTACCACTGATCTACAAGATGTTATAGCTGATCTACATGATGTTATAGCTGATCTACATGATGTTATAGCTGTTATAGCTGATCTACATGATGTTACCGCTGATCTACATGATGTTACAGCTGATCTACATGATGTTATAGCTGTTATAGCTGATCTACATGATGTTATAGCTGATCTACATGATATTATAGCTGATCTACATGATGTTACCGCTGATCTACATGATGTTACAGCTGATCTACATGATGTTATAGCTGTTATAGCTGATCTACATGATGTTATAGCTGATCTACATGATGTTATAGCTGATCTACCTGATGTTAAAACTGTTATAGCTGATCTACATGATGTTATAGCTGATCTACATGATGTTATAGCTGATCTACATGATGTTATAGCTGATCTACATGATGTTATAGCTGATCTACATGATGTTATAGCTGATCTACATGCTGTTATAGCTGATCTACATGATGTTATAGCTGATCTACATGATGTTATAGCTGATCTACATGATGTTACAGCTGATCTACATGATGTTAAAGCTGATCTACATGATGTTACCGCTGATCTACATGATGTTATAGCTGATCTACATGATGTTACAGCTGTTATAGCTGATCTACATGATGTTATAGCTGTTAAAGCTGATCTACATGATGTTATAGCTGATCTACATGATGTTACAGCTGATCTACATGATGTTATAGCTGATCTACATGATGTTATAGCTGATCTACATGATGTTATAGCTGATCTACATGATGTTATAGCTGATCTACATGATGTTATAGCTGATCTACATGATGTTATAGCTGATCTACATGATGTTATAGCTGTTATAGCTGATCTGCATGATGTTATAGCTGATCTACATGCTGTTATAGCTGATATACATGATGTTACAGCTGATCTACATGATGTTACAGCTGTTATAGCTGATCTACATGATGTTATATCTGATCTACATGATGTTACCGCTGATCTACATGATGTTACCGCTGGTCTACATGATGTTATAGCTGATCTACATGATGTTATAGCTGATCTACATGATGTTACAGCTGATCTACATGATGTTATAGCTGTTATAGCTGATCTACATGATGTTATAGCTGTTATAGCTGATCTACATGATGTTATAGCTGTTATAGCTGATCTACATGATGTTATAGCTGTTATAGCTGATCTACATGATGTTATAGCTGTTATAGCTGATCTACATGATGTTATAGCTGATCTACATGATGTTACACCTGTTATAGCTGATCTACATGATGTTATAGCTGATCTACATGATGTTATAGCTGATCTACATGATGTTATAGCTGATCTACATGATGTTACCGCTGATCTGCATGATGGTATAGCTGATCTACATGATGTTATAGCTGATCTACATGATGTTACACCTGTTATAGCTGATCTACATGATGTTATAGCTGATCTACATGATGTTATAGCTGATCTACATGATGTTATAGCTGTTATAGCTGATCTACATGATGTTATAGCTGATCTACATGATGTTATAGCTGATCTACATGATGTTATAGCTGATCTACATGATGTTACAGCTGATCTACATGATGTTAAAGCTGATCTACATGATGTTACCGCTGATCTACATGATGTTATAGCTGATCTACATGATGTTACAGCTGTTATAGCTGATCTACATGATGTTATAGCTGTTAAAGCTGATCTACATGATGTTATAGCTGATCTACATGATGTTACAGCTGATCTACATGATGTTATAGCTGATCTACATGATGTTATAGCTGATCTACATGATGTTATAGCTGATCTACATGATGTTATAGCTGATCTACATGATGTTATAGCTGATCTACATGATGTTATAGCTGATCTACATGATGTTATAGCTGTTATAGCTGATCTGCATGATGTTATAGCTGATCTACATGCTGTTATAGCTGATATACATGATGTTACAGCTGATCTACATGATGTTACAGCTGTTATAGCTGATCTACATGATGTTATATCTGATCTACATGATGTTACCGCTGATCTACATGATGTTACCGCTGGTCTACATGATGTTATAGCTGATCTACATGATGTTATAGCTGATCTACATGATGTTACAGCTGATCTACATGATGTTATAGCTGTTATAGCTGATCTACATGATGTTATAGCTGTTATAGCTGATCTACATGATGTTATAGCTGTTATAGCTGATCTACATGATGTTATAGCTGTTATAGCTGATCTACATGATGTTATAGCTGTTATAGCTGATCTACATGATGTTATAGCTGATCTACATGATGTTACACCTGTTATAGCTGATCTACATGATGTTATAGCTGATCTACATGATGTTATAGCTGATCTACATGATGTTATAGCTGATCTACATGATGTTACCGCTGATCTGCATGATGGTATAGCTGATCTACATGATGTTATAGCTGATCTACATGATGTTACACCTGTTATAGCTGATCTACATGATGTTATAGCTGATCTACATGATGTTATAGCTGATCTACATGATGTTATAGCTGTTATAGCTGATCTACATGATGTTATAGCTGATCTACATGATGTTATAGCTGATCTACATGATGTTATAGCTGATCTACATGATGTTACAGCTGATCTACATGATGTTAAAGCTGATCTACATGATGTTACCGCTGATCTACATGATGTTATAGCTGATCTACATGATGTTACAGCTGTTATAGCTGATCTACATGATGTTATAGCTGTTAAAGCTGATCTACATGATGTTATAGCTGATCTACATGATGTTACAGCTGATCTACATGATGTTATAGCTGATCTACATGATGTTATAGCTGATCTACATGATGTTATAGCTGATCTACATGATGTTATAGCTGATCTACATGATGTTATAGCTGATCTACATGATGTTATAGCTGATCTACATGATGTTATAGCTGTTATAGCTGATCTGCATGATGTTATAGCTGATCTACATGCTGTTATAGCTGATATACATGATGTTACAGCTGATCTACATGATGTTACAGCTGATCTACATGATGTTACAGCTGTTATAGCTGATCTACATGATGTTATATCTGATCTACATGATGTTACCGCTGATCTACATGATGTTACCGCTGGTCTACATGATGTTATAGCTGATCTACATGATGTTATAGCTGATCTACATGATGTTACAGCTGATCTACATGATGTTATAGCTGATCTACATGATGTTACCACTGATCTACAAGATGTTATAGCTGATCTACATGATGTTATAGCTGATCTACATGATGTTATAGCTGTTATAGCTGATCTACATGATGTTACCGCTGATCTACATGATGTTACAGCTGATCTACATGATGTTATAGCTGTTATAGCTGATCTACATGATGTTATAGCTGATCTACATGATATTATAGCTGATCTACATGATGTTACCGCTGATCTACATGATGTTACAGCTGATCTACATGATGTTATAGCTGTTATAGCTGATCTACATGATGTTATAGCTGATCTACATGATGTTATAGCTGATCTACCTGATGTTAAAACTGTTATAGCTGATCTACATGATGTTATAGCTGATCTACATGATGTTATAGCTGATCTACATGATGTTATAGCTGATCTACATGATGTTATAGCTGATCTACATGCTGTTATAGCTGATATACATGATGTTACAGCTGATCTACATGATGTTACAGCTGTTATAGCTGATCTACATGATGTTATAGCTGGTCTACATGATGTTATAGCTGATCTACATGATGTTATAGCTGATCTACATGATGTTACAGCTGATCTACATGATGTTATAGCTGATCTACATGATGTTATAGCTGTTATAGCTGATCTACATGATGTTACCGCTGATCTACATGATGTTACAGCTGATCTACATGATGTTATAGCTGTTATAGCTGATCTACATGATGTTATAGCTGATCTACATGATGTTATAGCTGTTATAGCTGATCTACATGATGTTATAGCTGATCTACATGATGTTATGGCTGATCTACATGATGTTACAGCTGTTATAGCTGATCTACATGATGTTATAGCTGTTATAGCTGATCTACATGTTATAGCTGATCTACATGATGTTACAGCTGTTATAGCTGATCTACATGATGTTATAGCTGTTATAGCTGATCTACATGATGTTATAGCTGTTATAGCTGATGTGCATGATGTTATAGCTGATCTACATGATGTTACAGCTGTTATAGCTGATTTACATAATGTTATAGCTGATCTACATGATGTTATAGATGTTATAGCTGATCTACATGATGTTATAGCTGATCTACATGATGTTATAGCTGATCTACATGATGTTATAGATGTTATAGCTGATCTACATGATGTTACAGCTGATCTACATGATGTTTTAGACGTTATAGCTGATCTACATGATGTTATAGCTGATCTACATGATGTTACAGCTGATCTACATGATGTTACAGCTGATCTACATGATGTTATAGCTGATCTACATGATGTTATAGCTGTTATAGCTGATCTACATGATGTTATAGCTGTTATAGCTGATCTACATGATGTTATAGCTGATCTACATGATGTTATATCTGATCTACATGATGTTATAGCTGATCTACATGATGTTATAGCTGATCTACACGATGTTATAGCTGATCTACATGATGTTATAGCTGTTATAGCTGATATACATGATGTTATAGCTGATCTACATGATGTTACAGCTGTTATAGCTGATCTACATGATGTTACCGCTGATCTACATGATGTTATAGCTGATCTACATGATGTTATAGCTGATCTACATGATGTTACAGCTGATCTACATGATGTTATAGCTGTTATAGCTGATCTACATGATGTTATAGCTGTTATAGCTGATCTACATGATGTTATAGCTGTTATAGCTGATCTACATGATGTTACACCTGTTATAGCTGATCTACATGATGTTATAGCTGATCTACATGATGTTATAGCTGATCTACATGATGTTATAGCTGTTATAGCTGATCTGCATGATGTTATAGCTGATCTACATGATGTTATAGCTGTTATAGCTGATCTACATGATGTTATAGCTGATCTACATGATGTTATAGCTGATCTACATGATGTTACAGCTGATCTACATGATGTTAAAGCTGATCTACATGATGTTACCGCTGATCTACATGATGTTATAGCTGGTCTACATGATGTTACAGCTGTTATAGCTGATCTACATGATGTTATAGCTGTTATAGCTGATCTACATGATGTTATAGCTGATCTACATGATGTTATATCTGATCTACATGATGTTTTAGACGTTATAGCTGATCTACATGATGTTATAGCTGATCTACATGATGTTACAGCTGATCTACATGATGTTACAGCTGATCTACATGATGTTATAGCTGATCTACATGATGTTATAGCTGTTATAGCTGATCTACATGATGTTATAGCTGTTATAGCTGATATACATGATGTTATAGCTGATCTACATGATGTTACAGCTGTTATAGCTGATCTACATGATGTTACCGCTGATCTACATGATGTTATAGCTGATCTACATGATGTTATAGCTTATCTACATGATGTTATAGCTGATCTACATGATGTTACAGCTGATCTACATGATGTTATAGCTGTTATAGCTGATCTACATGATGTTATAGCTGTTATAGCTGATCTACATGATGTTATAGCTGTTATAGCTGATCTACATGATGTTATAGCTGTTATAGCTGATCTACATGATGTTACACCTGTTATAGCTGATCTACATGATGTTATAGCTGATCTACATGATGTTATAGCTGTTATAGCTGATCTGCATGATGTTATAGCTGATCTACATGATGTTATAGCTGTTATAGCTGATCTACATGATGTTATAGCTGATCTACATGATGTTATAGCTGATCTACATGATGTTATAGCTGATCTACATGATGTTACAGCTGATCTACATGATGTTAAAGCTGATCTACATGATGTTACCGCTGATCTACATGATGTTATAGCTGATCTACATGATGTTACAGCTGTTATAGCTGATCTACATGATGTTATAGCTGTTAAAGCTGATCTACATGATGTTATAGCTGATCTACATGATGTTACAGCTGATCTACATGATGTTATAGCTGATCTACATGATGTTATAGCTGATCTACATGATGTTATAGCTGATCTACATGATGTTATAGCTGTTATAGCTGATCTACATGATGTTACAGCTGATCTACATGATGTTATAAATGTTATAGCTGATCTACATGATGTTATAGCTGATCTACATGATGTTATAGCTGATCTACATGATGTTACAGCTGTTATAGCTGATCTACATGATTTTATAGCTGTTATAGCTGATCTACATGATGTTATAGCTGATCTACATGATGTTACCGCTAATCTACATGGTGTTATAGCTGATCTACATGATGTTACAGCTGATCTACATGATGTTACCGCTGATCTACATGATGTTACAGCTGATCTACATGATGTTATAGCTGATCTACATGATGTTACAGCTGATCTACATGATGTTATAGATGTTATAGCTGATCTACATGATGTTATAGCTGATCTACATGATGTTACAGCTGATCTACATGATGTTATAGCTGATCTACATGATGTTATAGATGTTATAGCTGATCTACATGATGTTACAGCTGATCTACATGATGTTTTAGACGTTATAGCTGATCTACATGATGTTATAGCTGATCTACATGATGTTACAGCTGATCTACATGATGTTATAGCTGATCTACATGATGTTATAGCTGATCTACATGATGTTATAGCTGATCTACATGATGTTATAGCTGTTATAGCTGATCTACATGATGTTATAGCTGATCTACATGATGTTATATCTGATCTACATTATGTTATAGCTGATCTACATGATGTTATAGCTGATCTACATGATGTTATAGCTGATCTACATGATGTTACAGCTGATCTACATGATGTTATAGCTGATCTACATGATGTTACCGCTGATCTGCATGATGTTATAGCTGATCTACATGATGTTACAGCTGATCTACATAATGTTATAGCCGATTTACATGATGATAGAGCTGATCTACATGATGTTATAGCTGATCTACATGATGTTATAGCTGATCTACATGATGTTATAGCTGATCTACATGATGTTACAGCTGATCTACATGATGTTATAGCTGATCTACATGATGTTATAGCTGATCTACATGATGTTATAGCTGATCTACATGATGTTATAGCTGATCTACATGATGTTATAGCTGATCTACATGATGTTACAGCTGATCTACATGATGTTATAGCTGATCTACATGATGTTATAGCTGATCTACATGATGTTATAGCTGATCTACATGATGTTATAGCTGATCTACATGATGTTACAGCTGATCTACATGATGTTATAGCTGATCTACATGATGTTACCGCTGATCTGCATGATGTTATAGCTGATCTACATGATGTTACAGCTGATCTACATGATGTTATTGCTGTTATAGCTGATCTACATGATGTTATAGCTGTTATAGCTGATCTACATGATGTTATAGCTGTTATAGTTGATCTACATGATGTTATAGCTGTTATAGCTGATCTACATGATGTTATAGCTGATCTACATGATGTTATATCTGATCTACATGATGTTATAGCTGATCTACATGGTGATATAGCTGTTACAGCTGATCTACATGATGTTATAGCTGTTATATCTGATCTACATGATGTTATAGCTGATCTACATGATGTTACAGCTGATCTACATGATGTTATAGCTGATCTGCATGATGTTATAGCTGATCTACATGATGTTACAGCTGATCTACATAATGTTATAGCTGATCTACATGATGATATAGCTGATCTACATGATGTTATAGCTGTTATATCTGATCTTCATGATGTTATAGCTGTTATAGCTGATCTACATGATGTTATAGCTGATCTACATGATGTTATATCTGATCTACATGATGTTATAGCTGATCTACATGATGTTACAGCTGATCTACATGATGTTACAGCTGATCTACATGATGTTATAGCTGATCTACATGATGTTACAGCTGATCTACATAATGTTATAGCCGATTTACATGATGATAGAGCTGATCTACATGATGTTATAGCTGATCTACATGATGTTATAGCTGATCTACATGATGTTATAGCTGATCTACATGATGTTACAGCTGATCTACATGATGTTATAGCTGATCTACATGATGTTATAGCTGATCTACATGATGTTATAGCTGATCTACATGATGTTATAGCTGATCTACATGATGTTATAGCTGATCTACATGATGTTATAGCTGATCTACATGATGTTACAGCTGATCTACATGATGTTACAGCTGATCTACATGATGTTATAGCTGATCTACATGATGTTATAGCTGATCTACATGATGTTATAGCTGATCTACATGATGTTACAGCTGATCTACATGATGTTATAGCTGATCTACATGATGTTACCGCTGATCTGCATGATGTTATAGCTGATCTACATGATGTTACAGCTGATCTACATGATGTTATTGCTGTTATAGCTGATCTACATGATGTTATAGCTGTTATAGCTGATCTACATGATGTTATAGCTGTTATAGTTGATCTACATGATGTTATAGCTGTTATAGCTGATCTACATGATGTTATAGCTGATCTACATGATGTTATATCTGATCTACATGATGTTATAGCTGATCTACATGGTGATATAGCTGTTACAGCTGATCTACATGATGTTATAGCTGTTATATCTGATCTACATGATGTTATAGCTGATCTACATGATGTTACAGCTGATCTACATGATGTTACCGCTGATCTGCATGATGTTATAGCTGATCTACATGATGTTACAGCTGATCTACATGATGTTATAGCTGTTATAGCTGATCTACATGATGTTATAGCTGATCTACATGATGTTATAGCTGTTATAGCTGATCTACATGATGTTATAGCTGATCTACATGATGTTATAGCTGATCTACATTATGTTATAGCTGTTATAGCTTATCTACATGATGTTATAGCTGTTATAGCTGATCTACATGATGTTATAGCTGATCTACATGATGTTATAGCTGATCTACATGATGTTATAGCTGTTATATCTGATCTACATGATGTTATAGCTGTTATAGCTGATCTACATGATGTTATAGCTGATCTACATGATGTTATAGCTGATCTACATGATGTTATAGCTGATCTACATGATGTTATAGCTGATCTACATGATGTTATAGCTGTTATAGCTGATCTACATGATGTTATAGCTGTTATAGCTGATCTACATGATGTTATAGCTGATCTACATGATGTTATATCTGATCTACATGATGTTATAGCTGATCTACATGATGTTATAGCTGATCTACATGATGTTATAGCTGATCTACATGATGTTATAGCTGTTATAGCTGATATACATGATGTTATAGCTGATCTACATGATGTTACAGCTGTTATAGCTGATCTACATGATGTTATAGCTGATCTACATGATGTTATAGCTGATCTACATGATGTTATAGCTGATCTACATGATGTTACAGCTGATCTACATGATGTTATAGCTGTTATAGCTGATCTACATGATGTTATAGCTGTTATAGCTGATCTACATGATGTTATAGCTGTTATAGCTGATCTACATGATGTTACACCTGTTATAGCTGATCTACATGATGTTATAGCTGATCTACATGATGTTATAGCTGATCTACATGATGTTATAGCTGTTATAGCTGATCTGCATGATGTTATAGCTGATCTACATGATGTTATAGCTGTTATAGCTGATCTACATGATGTTATAGCTGATCTACATGATGTTATAGCTGATCTACATGATGTTACAGCTGATCTACATGATGTTAAAGCTGATCTACATGATGTTACCGCTGATCTACATGATGTTATAGCTGGTCTACATGATGTTACAGCTGTTATAGCTGATCTACATGATGTTATAGCTGTTATAGCTGATCTACATGATGTTATAGCTGATCTACATGATGTTATATCTGATCTACATGATGTTTTAGACGTTATAGCTGATCTACATGATGTTATAGCTGATCTACATGATGTTACAGCTGATCTACATGATGTTACAGCTGATCTACATGATGTTATAGCTGATCTACATGATGTTATAGCTGTTATAGCTGATCTACATGATGTTATAGCTGTTATAGCTGATATACATGATGTTATAGCTGATCTACATGATGTTACAGCTGTTATAGCTGATCTACATGATGTTACCGCTGATCTACATGATGTTATAGCTGATCTACATGATGTTATAGCTTATCTACATGATGTTATAGCTGATCTACATGATGTTACAGCTGATCTACATGATGTTATAGCTGTTATAGCTGATCTACATGATGTTATAGCTGTTATAGCTGATCTACATGATGTTATAGCTGTTATAGCTGATCTACATGATGTTATAGCTGTTATAGCTGATCTACATGATGTTACACCTGTTATAGCTGATCTACATGATGTTATAGCTGATCTACATGATGTTATAGCTGTTATAGCTGATCTGCATGATGTTATAGCTGATCTACATGATGTTATAGCTGTTATAGCTGATCTACATGATGTTATAGCTGATCTACATGATGTTATAGCTGATCTACATGATGTTATAGCTGATCTACATGATGTTACAGCTGATCTACATGATGTTAAAGCTGATCTACATGATGTTACCGCTGATCTACATGATGTTATAGCTGATCTACATGATGTTACAGCTGTTATAGCTGATCTACATGATGTTATAGCTGTTAAAGCTGATCTACATGATGTTATAGCTGATCTACATGATGTTACAGCTGATCTACATGATGTTATAGCTGATCTACATGATGTTATAGCTGATCTACATGATGTTATAGCTGATCTACATGATGTTATAGCTGTTATAGCTGATCTACATGATGTTACAGCTGATCTACATGATGTTATAAATGTTATAGCTGATCTACATGATGTTATAGCTGATCTACATGATGTTATAGCTGATCTACATGATGTTACAGCTGTTATAGCTGATCTACATGATTTTATAGCTGTTATAGCTGATCTACATGATGTTATAGCTGATCTACATGATGTTACCGCTAATCTACATGATGTTATAGCTGATCTACATGATGTTATAGCTGATCTACATGATGTTATAGCTGATCTACATGATGTTACAGCTGATCTACATGATGTTATAGCTGATCTACATGATGTTACAGCTGATCTACATGATGTTATAGATGTTATAGCTGATCTACATGATGTTATAGCTGATCTACATGATGTTACAGCTGATCTACATGATGTTATAGCTGATCTACATGATGTTATAGATGTTATAGCTGATCTACATGATGTTACAGCTGATCTACATGATGTTATAGCTGATCTACATGATGTTATAGCTGATCTACATGATGTTACAGCTGATCTACATGATGTTATAGCTGATCTACATGATGTTATAGCTGATCTACATGATGTTATAGCTGATCTACATGATGTTATAGCTGTTATAGCTGATCTACATGATGTTATAGCTGATCTACATGATGTTATATCTGATCTACATTATGTTATAGCTGATCTACATGATGTTATAGCTGATCTACATGATGTTATAGCTGATCTACATGATGTTACAGCTGATCTACATGATGTTATAGCTGATCTACATGATGTTACCGCTGATCTGCATGATGTTATAGCTGATCTACATGATGTTACAGCTGATCTACATAATGTTATAGCCGATTTACATGATGATAGAGCTGATCTACATGATGTTATAGCTGATCTACATGATGTTATAGCTGATCTACATGATGTTATAGCTGATCTACATGATGTTACAGCTGATCTACATGATGTTATAGCTGATCTACATGATGTTATAGCTGATCTACATGATGTTATAGCTGATCTACATGATGTTATAGCTGATCTACATGATGTTATAGCTGATCTACATGATGTTACAGCTGATCTACATGATGTTATAGCTGATCTACATGATGTTATAGCTGATCTACATGATGTTATAGCTGATCTACATGATGTTATAGCTGATCTACATGATGTTACAGCTGATCTACATGATGTTATAGCTGATCTACATGATGTTACCGCTGATCTGCATGATGTTATAGCTGATCTACATGATGTTACAGCTGATCTACATGATGTTATTGCTGTTATAGCTGATCTACATGATGTTATAGCTGTTATAGCTGATCTACATGATGTTATAGCTGTTATAGTTGATCTACATGATGTTATAGCTGTTATAGCTGATCTACATGATGTTATAGCTGATCTACATGATGTTATATCTGATCTACATGATGTTATAGCTGATCTACATGGTGATATAGCTGTTACAGCTGATCTACATGATGTTATAGCTGTTATATCTGATCTACATGATGTTATAGCTGATCTACATGATGTTACAGCTGATCTACATGATGTTACCGCTGATCTGCATGATGTTATAGCTGATCTACATGATGTTACAGCTGATCTACATGATGTTATAGCTGATCTACATGATGTTATAGCTGATCTACATGATGTTATAGCTGTTATATCTGATCTTCATGATGTTATAGCTGTTATAGCTGATCTACATGATGTTATAGCTGATCTACATGATGTTATATCTGATCTACATGATGTTATAGCTGATCTACATGATGTTACAGCTGATCTACATGATGTTACAGCTGATCTACATGATGTTATAGCTGATCTACATGATGTTACAGCTGATCTACATAATGTTATAGCCGATTTACATGATGATAGAGCTGATCTACATGATGTTATAGCTGATCTACATGATGTTATAGCTGATCTACATGATGTTATAGCTGATCTACATGATGTTACAGCTGATCTACATGATGTTATAGCTGATCTACATGATGTTATAGCTGATCTACATGATGTTATAGCTGATCTACATGATGTTATAGCTGATCTACATGATGTTATAGCTGATCTACATGATGTTATAGCTGATCTACATGATGTTATAGCTGATCTACATGATGTTACAGCTGATCTACATGATGTTATAGCTGATCTACATGATGTTATAGCTGATCTACATGATGTTATAGCTGATCTACATGATGTTATAGCTGATCTACATGATGTTATAGCTGATCTACATGATCTGATCTGCATGATGTTATAGCTGATCTACATGATGTTACAGCTGATCTACATGATGTTATAGCTGATCTACATGATGTTATAGCTGTTATAGCTGATCTACATGATGTTATAGCTGTTATAGTTGATCTACATGATGTTATAGCTGTTATAGCTGATCTACATGATGTTATAGCTGATCTACATGATGTTATATCTGATCTACATGATGTTATAGCTGATCTACATGGTGATATAGCTGTTACAGCTGATCTACATGATGTTATAGCTGTTATATCTGATCTACATGATGTTATAGCTGATCTACATGATGTTACAGCTGATCTACATGATGTTACCGCTGATCTGCATGATGTTATAGCTGATCTACATGATGTTACAGCTGATCTACATAATGTTATAGCTGTTATAGCTGATCTACATGATGTTATAGCTGATCTACATGATGTTATAGCTGTTATAGCTGATCTACATGATGTTATAGCTGATCTACATGATGTTATAGCTGATCTACATTATGTTATAGCTGTTATAGCTTATCTACATGATGTTATAGCTGTTATAGCTGATCTACATGATGTTATAGCTGATCTACATGATGTTATAGCTGATCTACATGATGTTATAGCTGTTATATCTGATCTACATGATGTTATAGCTGTTATAGCTGATCTACATGATGTTATAGCTGATCTACATGATGTTATAGCTGATCTACATGATGTTATAGCTGATCTACATGATGTTATAGCTGATCTACATGATGTTATAGCTGTTATAGCTGATCTACATGATGTTACAGCTGTTATAGCTGATCTACATTATGTTATAGCTGTTATAGCTGATCTACATGATGGTATAGCTGTTATAGCTGATCTACATGATGTTACAGCTGATCTACATGATGTTATAGCTGATCCAAATGATGTTATAGCTGTTATAGCTGATCTACAATGTTATAGCTGATCTACATGATGTTACAGCTGATCTACATGATGTTATAGCTGATCTACATGATGTTATAGCTGATCTACATGATGTTACAGCTGATCTACATGATGTTACAGCTGATCTACATGATGTTACAGCTGATCTACATAATGTTATAGCTGATCTACATGATGATAGAGCTGATCTACATGATGTTATAGCTGTTATAGCTGATCTACATGGTGGTATAGCTGATCTACATGATGGTATAGCTGATCTACATGGTGTTACAGCTGTTATAGCTGATCTACATGATGTTATAGCTGATCTACATGATGTTATAGCTGATCTACGTGATGTTATAGCTGTTATAGATGATCTACGTGATGTTATAGCTGTTATAGCTGATCTACATGATGTTATAGCTGATCTACATGATGTTATATCTGATCTACATGATGTTACAGCTGATCTACATGTTTGAGCTGATCTACATGATGTTACCGCTGATCTGCATGATGTTATAGCTGTTATAGCTGATCTGCATGATGTTATAGATGTTATAGCTGATCTACATGATGTTACAGCTGATCTACATAATGTTATAGCTGATCTACATGATGATAGAGCTGATCTACGTGATGTTATAGCTGTTATAGCTGATCTACATGATGGTATAGCTGATCTACATGATGGTATAGCTGATCTACATGGTGTTACAGCTGTTATAGCTGATCTACATGATGTTATAGCTGATCTACATGATGTTACAGCTGATCTACATAATGTTATAGCTGATCTACATGATGTTATAGCTGTTATAGCTGATCTACATGATGGTATAGCTGATCTACATGATGGTATAGCTGATCTACATGGTGTTACAGCTGTTATAGCTGATCTACATGATGTTATAGCTGATCTACATGATGTTATAGCTGATCTACGTGATGTTATAGCTGTTATAGATGATCTACGTGATGTTATAGCTGTTATAGCTGATCTACATGATGTTATAGCTGATCTACATGATGTTATAGCTGATCTACATGGTGTTACAGCTGATCTACATGGTGTTACAGCTGTTATAGCTGATCTACATGATGTTATAGCTGATCTACATGATGTTACAGCTGATCTACATGATGTTATAGCTGGTCTACATGATGTTATAGCTGATCTACATGGTGTTACAGCTGTTATAGCTGATCTACATGATGTTATAGCTGATCTACATGATGTTACAGCTGATCTACATGATGTTATAGCTGATCTACATGATGTTATAGCTGTTATAGCTGATCTACATGATGTTATAGCTGATCTACATTATGTTATAGATGTTATAGCTGATCTACATGATGTTACCGCTGATCTGCATGATGGTATAGCTGATCTACATGATGTTATAGCTGATCTACATGATGTTACAGCTGATCTACATGATGTTATAGCTGTTATATCTGATCTACATGATGTTATAGCTGATCTACATGATGTTACAGCTGATCTACATGATGTTACCGCTGATCTGCATGATGTTATAGCTGATCTACATGATGTTACAGCTGATCTACATAATGTTATAGCTGATCTACATGATGATATAGCTGATCTACATGATGTTATAGCTGTTATATCTGATCTACATGATGTTATAGCTGTTATAGCTGATCTACATGATGTTATAGCTGATCTACATGATGTTATATCTGATCTACATGATGTTATAGCTGATCTACATGATGTTACAGCTGATCTACATGATGTTACAGCTGATCTACATGATGTTATAGCTGATCTACATGATGTTATAGCTGTTATAGCTGATCTACATGATGTTATAGCTGATCTACATGATGTTATAGCTGTTATAGCTGATCTACATGATGTTATAGCTGATCTACATGATGTTATAGCTGATCTACATGATGTTATAGCTGATCTACATGATGTTATAGCTGTTATAGCTGATCTACATGATGTTATAGCTGATCTACATTATGTTATAGATGTTATAGCTGATCTACATGATGTTACCGCTGATCTGCATGATGGTATAGCTGATCTACATGATGTTATAGCTGATCTACATGATGTTACAGCTGATCTACATGATGTTATAACTGTTATATCTGATCTACATGATGTTATAGCTGATCTACATGATGTTACAGCTGATCTACATGATGTTACCGCTGATCTGCATGATGTTATAGCTGATCTACATGATGTTACAGCCTATCTACATAATGTTATAGCTGATCTACATGATGATATAGCTGATCTACATGATGTTATAGCTGTTATATCTGATCTACATGATGTTATAGCTGTTATAGCTGATCTACATGATGTTATAGCTGATCTACATGATGTTATATCTGATCTACATGATGTTATAGCTGATCTACATGATGTTACAGCTGATCTACATGATGTTACAGCTGATCTACATGATGTTATAGCTGATCTACATGATGTTATAGCTGTTATAGCTGATCTACATGATGTTATAGCTGATCTACATAATGTTATAGCTGTTATAGCTGATCTACATGATGTTATAGCTGATCTACATGATATTATAGCTGATCTACATGATGTTATAGCTGATCTACATGATGTTATAGCTGTTATAGCTTATCTACATGATGTTATAGCTGTTATAGCTGATCACCATGATGTTATAGCTGATCTACATGATGTTATAGCTGATCTACATGATGTTATAGCTGTTATATCTGATCTACATGATGTTATAGCTGATCTACATGATGTTATAGCTGTTATAGCTGATCTACATGATGTTACAGCTGTTATAGCTGATCTACATTATGTTATAGCTGTTATAGCTGATCTACATGATGGTATAGCTGTTATAGCTGATCTACATGATGTTATAGCTGATCTACATGATGTTATAGCTGATCTACATGATGTTATAGCTGATCTACATGATGTTACCGCTGATCTACATGATGTTATAGCTGATCTACATGATGTTATAGCTGTTATAGCTGATCTACATGATGTTACAGCTGTTATAGCTGATCTACATGATGTTACCGCTGATCTACATGATGTTATAGCTGATCTACATGATGTTATAGCTGTTATAGCTGATCTACATGATGTTACAGCTGTTATAGCTGATCTACATTATGTTATAGCTGTTATAGCTGATCTACATGATGGTATAGCTGTTATAGCTGATCTACATGATGGTATAGCTGTTATAGCTGATCTACATGATGTTATAGCTGATCTACATGGTGTTACAGCTGTTATAGCTGATCTACATGATGTTATAGCTGATCTACATGATGTTACAGCTGATCTACATGATGTTATAGCTGATCCAAATGATGTTATAGCTGTTATAGCTGATCTACATGATGTTATAGATGTTATAGCTGATCTACATGATGTTACCGCTGATCTGAATAATGTTATAGCTGATCTACATGATGTTATAGCTGATCTACATGATGTTACAGCTGATCTACATGATGTTATAGCTGATCTACATGATGTTACCGCTGATCTACATAATGTTATAGCTGATCTACATGATGATATAGCTGATCTACATGATGTTATAGCTGATCTACATGATGTTACAGCTGATCTACATGTTATAGCTGATCTACATGATGTTACCGCTGATCTGCATGATGTTATAGCTGATCTACATAATGTTATAGCTGATCTACATGATGATAGAGCTGATCTACATGATGTTATAGCTGATCTACATGATGTTATAGCTGATCTACATGATGTTACAGCTGATCTACATGTTATAGCTGATCTACATGATGTTACCGCTGATCTGCATGATGTTACAGCTGATCTACATAATGTTATAGCTGATCTACATGATGTTATAGCTGATCTACATGATGTTATAGCTGATCTACATGATGTTATAGCTGTTATAGCTGATCTACATGATGTTACAGCTGATCTACATGATGTTATAAATGTTATAGCTGATCTACATGATGTTATAGCTGATCTACATGATGTTATAGCTGATCTACATGATGTTACAGCTGTTATAGCTGATCTACATGATTTTATAGCTGTTATAGCTGATCTACATGATGTTATAGCTGATCTACATGATGTTACCGCTAATCTACATGGTGTTATAGCTGATCTACATGATGTTACAGCTGATCTACATGATGTTACCGCTGATCTACATGATGTTACAGCTGATCTACATGATGTTATAGCTGATCTACATGATGTTACAGCTGATCTACATGATGTTATAGATGTTATAGCTGATCTACATGATGTTATAGCTGATCTACATGATGTTACAGCTGATCTACATGATGTTATAGCTGATCTACATGATGTTATAGATGTTATAGCTGATCTACATGATGTTACAGCTGATCTACATGATGTTTTACGTTATAGCTGATCTACATGATGTTATAGCTGATCTACATGATGTTACAGCTGATCTACATGATGTTATAGCTGATCTACATGATGTTATAGCTGATCTACATGATGTTATAGCTGATCTACATGATGTTATAGCTGTTATAGCTGATCTACATGATGTTATAGCTGATCTACATGATGTTATATCTGATCTACATTATGTTATAGCTGATCTACATGATGTTATAGCTGATCTACATGATGTTATAGCTGATCTACATGATGTTACAGCTGATCTACATGATGTTATAGCTGATCTACATGATGTTATAGCTGTTATAGCTGATCTACATGATGTTATAGCTGATCTACATAATGTTATAGCCGATTTACATGATGATAGAGCTGATCTACATGATGTTATAGCTGATCTACATGATGTTATAGCTGATCTACATGATGTTATAGCTGATCTACATGATGTTACAGCTGATCTACATGATGTTATAGCTGATCTACATGATGTTATAGCTGATCTACATGATGTTATAGCTGATCTACATGATGTTATAGCTGATCTACATGATGTTATAGCTGATCTACATGATGTTATAGCTGATCTACATGATGTTACAGCTGATCTACATGATGTTATAGCTGATCTACATGATGTTATAGCTGATCTACATGATGTTATAGCTGATCTACATGATGTTATAGCTGATCTACATGATGTTACAGCTGATCTACATGATGTTATAGCTGATCTACATGATGTTACCGCTGATCTGCATGATGTTATAGCTGATCTACATGATGTTACAGCTGATCTACATGATGTTATTGCTGTTATAGCTGATCTACATGATGTTATAGCTGTTATAGCTGATCTACATGATGTTATAGCTGTTATAGTTGATCTACATGATGTTATAGCTGTTATAGCTGATCTACATGATGTTATAGCTGATCTACATGATGTTATATCTGATCTACATGATGTTATAGCTGATCTACATGGTGATATAGCTGTTACAGCTGATCTACATGATGTTATAGCTGTTATATCTGATCTACATGATGTTATAGCTGATCTACATGATGTTACAGCTGATCTACATGATGTTACCGCTGATCTGCATGATGTTATAGCTGATCTACATGATGTTACAGCTGATCTACATAATGTTATAGCTGATCTACATGATGATATAGCTGATCTACATGATGTTATAGCTGTTATATCTGATCTTCATGATGTTATAGCTGTTATAGCTGATCTACATGATGTTATAGCTGATCTACATGATGTTATATCTGATCTACATGATGTTTTAGACGTTATAGCTGATCTACATGATGTTATAGCTGATCTACATGATGTTACAGCTGATCTACATGATGTTATAGCTGATCTACATGATGTTTTAGACGTTATAGCTGATCTACATGATGTTATAGCTGATCTACATGATGTTACAGCTGATCTACATGATGTTATAGCTGATCTACATGATGTTATAGCTGATCTACATGATGTTATAGCTGATCTACATGATGTTATAGCTGTTATAGCTGATCTACATGATGTTATAGCTGATCTACATGATGTTATAGCTGATCTACATTATGTTATAGCTGATCTACATGATGTTATAGCTGATCTACATGATGTTATAGCTGATCTACATGATGTTACAGCTGATCTACATGATGTTATAGCTGATCTACATGATGTTACCGCTGATCTGCATGATGTTATAGCTGATCTACATGATGTTACAGCTGATCTACATAATGTTATAGCCGATTTACATGATGATAGAGCTGATCTACATGATGTTATAGCTGATCTACATGATGTTATAGCTGATCTACATGATGTTATAGCTGATCTACATGATGTTACAGCTGATCTACATGATGTTATAGCTGATCTACATGATGTTATAGCTGATCTACATGATGTTATAGCTGATCTACATGATGTTATAGCTGATCTACATGATGTTATAGCTGATCTACATGATGTTATAGCTGATCTACATGATGTTACAGCTGATCTACATGATGTATAGCTGATCTACATGATGTTATAGCTGATCTACATGATGTTATAGCTGATCTACATTATGTTATAGCTGATCTACATGATGTTACAGCTGATCTACATGATGTTATAGCTGATCTACATGATGTTACCGCTGATCTGCATGATGTTATAGCTGATCTACATGATGTTACAGCTGATCTACATGATGTTATTGCTGTTATAGCTGATCTACATGATGTTATTGCTGTTATAGCTGATCTACATGATGTTATAGCTGTTATAGCTGATCTACATGATGTTATAGCTGTTATAGCTGATCTACATGATGTTATAGCTGATCTACATGATGTTATATCTGATCTACATGATGTTATAGCTGATCGTGATATAGCTGTTACAGCTGATCTACATGATGTTATAGCTGTTATATCTGATCTACATGATGTTATAGCTGATCTACATGATGTTACAGCTGATCTACATGATGTTACCGCTGATCTGCATGATGTTATAGCTGATCTACATGATGTTACAGCTGATCTACATAATGTTATAGCTGATCTACATGATGATATAGCTGATCTACATGATGTTATAGCTGTTATATCTGATCTTCATGATGTTATAGCTGTTATAGCTGATCTACATGATGTTATAGCTGATCTACATGATGTTATATCTGATCTACATGATGTTATAGCTGATCTACATGATGTTACAGCTGATCTACATGATGTTACAGCTGATCTACATGATGTTATAGCTGATCTACATGATGTTATAGCTGATCTACATGATGTTATAGCCGATTTGATGATGATAGCTGATCTACATGATGTTATAGCTGATCTACATGATGTTATAGCTGATCTACATGATGTTATAGCTGATCTACATGATGTTACAGCTGATCTACATGATGTTATAGCTGATCTACATGATGTTATAGCTGATCTACATGATGTTATAGCTGATCTACATGATGTTATAGCTGATCTACATGATGTTATAGCTGATCTACATGATGTTATAGCTGATCTACATGATGTTACAGCTGATCTACATGATGTTATAGCTGATCTACATGATGTTATAGCTGATCTACATGATGTTATAGCTGATCTACATGATGTTATAGCTGATCTACATGATGTTATAGCTGATCTACATGATGTTATAGCTGATCTACATGATGTTACAGCTGATCTACATGATGTTACAGCTGATCTACATGATGTTATAGCTGATCTACATGATGTTATAGCTGTTATAGCTGATCTACATGATGTTATAGCTGATCTACATGATGTTATAGCTGTTATAGCTGATCTACATGATGTTATAGCTGATCTACATGATATTATAGCTGATCTACATGATGTTATAGCTGATCTACATGATGTTATAGCTGTTATAGCTGATCTACATGATGTTATAGCTGATCTACATTATGTTATAGATGTTATAGCTGATCTACATGATGTTACCGCTGATCTGCATGATGGTATAGCTGATCTACATGATGTTATAGCTGATCTACATGATGTTACAGCTGATCTACATGATGTTATAGCTGTTATATCTGATCTACATGATGTTATAGCTGATCTACATGATGTTACAGCTGATCTACATGATGTTACCGCTGATCTGCATGATGTTATAGCTGATCTACATGATGTTACAGCTGATCTACATGATGTTATAGCTGATCTACATGATGTTATAGCTGATCTACATGATGTTATAGCTGTTATATCTGATCTACATGATGTTATAGCTGTTATAGCTGATCTACATGATGTTATAGCTGATCTACATGATGTTATATCTGATCTACATGATGTTATAGCTGATCTACATGATGTTACAGCTGATCTACATGATGTTACAGCTGATCTACATGATGTTATAGCTGATCTACATGATGTTATAGCTGTTATAGCTGATCTACATGATGTTATAGCTGATCTACATGATGTTATAGCTGTTATAGCTGATCTACATGATGTTATAGCTGATCTACATGATGTTATAGCTGATCTACATGATGTTATAGCTGATCTACATGATGTTATAGCTGTTATAGCTTATCTACATGATGTTATAGCTGTTATAGCTGATCTACATGATGTTATAGCTGATCTACATGATGTTATAGCTGATCTACATGATGTTATAGCTGTTATATCTGATCTACATGATGTTATAGCTGATCTACATGATGTTATAGCTGTTATAGCTGATCTACATGATGTTACAGCTGTTATAGCTGATCTACATTATGTTATAGCTGTTATAGCTGATCTACATGATGGTATAGCTGTTATAGCTGATCTACATGATGTTATAGCTGATCTACATGATGTTATAGCTGATCTACATGATGTTATAGCTGATCTACATGATGTTACAGCTGATCTACATGATGTTATAGCTGATCTACATGATGTTATAGCTGTTATAGCTGATCTACATGATGTTATAGCTGTTATAGCTGATCTACATGATGTTAGCTGATCTACATGATGTTATAGCTGATCTACATGATGTTATAGCTGTTATAGCTGATCTACATGATGAGCTGTTATAGCTGATCTACATTATGTTATAGCTGTTATAGCTGATCTACATGATGGTATAGCTGTTATAGCTGATCTACATGATGGTATAGCTGTTATAGCTGATCTACATGATGTTATAGCTGATCTACATGGTGTTACAGCTGTTATAGCTGATCTACATGATGTTATAGCTGATCTACATGATGTTACAGCTGATCTACATGATGTTATAGCTGATCAAATGATGTTATAGCTGTTATAGCTGATCTACATGATGTTATAGATGTTATAGCTGATCTACATGATGTTATAGCTGATCTAATAATGTTATAGCTGATCTACATGATGTTATAGCTGATCTACATGATGTTACAGCTGATCTACATGATGTTATAGCTGATCTACATGATGTTACCGCTGATCTACATAATGTTATAGCTGATCTACATGATGATATAGCTGATCTACATGATGTTATAGCTGATCTACATGATGTTACAGCTGATCTACATGTTATAGCTGATCTACATGATGTTACCGCTGATCTGCATGATGTTATAGCTGATCTACATGATGTTATAGCTGATCTACATGATGATAGAGCTGATCTACATGATGTTATAGCTGATCTACATGATGTTATAGCTGATCTACATGATGTTACAGCTGATCTACATGTTATAGCTGATCTACATGATGTTATAGCTGTTATAGCTGATCTACATGATGTTATAGCTGATCTACATGATGTTATAGCTGATCTACATGATGTTATAGCTGATCTACATGATGTTATAGCTGTTATAGCTGATCTGCATGATGTTACAGCTGATCTACATGATGTTATAGCTGTTATAGCTGATCTACATGATGTTATAGCTGATCTACATGATGTTATAGCTGATCTACATGATGTTATAGCTGTTATAGCTGATCTACATGATTTTATAGCTGTTATCTGATCTACATGATGTTATAGCTGATCTACATGATGTTAGCTGATCTACATGATGTTATAGCTGATCTACATGATGTTACAGCTGATCTACATGATGTTATAGCTGATCTACATGATGTTACAGCTGATCTACATGATGTTATAGCTGATCTACATGATGTTACAGCTGATCTACATGATGTTATAGATGTTATAGCTGATCTACATGATGTTATAGCTGATCTACATGATGTTACAGCTGATCTACATGATGTTATAGCTGATCTACATGATGTTATAGATGTTATAGCTGATCTACATGATGTTACAGCTGATCTACATGATGTTTTAGACGTTATAGCTGATCTACATGATGTTATAGCTGATCTACATGATGTTACAGCTGATCTACATGATGTTATAGCTGATCTACATGATGTTATAGCTGATCTACATGATGTTATAGCTGATCTACATGATGTTATAGCTGTTATAGCTGATCTACATGATGTTATAGCTGATCTACATGATGTTATATCTGATCTACATTATGTTATAGCTGATCTACATGATGTTATAGCTGATCTACATGATGTTATAGCTGATCTACATGATGTTACAGCTGATCTACATGATGTTATAGCTGATCTACATGATGTTATAGCTGATCTGCATGATGTTATAGCTGATCTACATGATGTTACAGCTGATCTACATGAATGTTATAGCTGATCTACATGATGTTATAGCTGATCTACATGATGTTATAGCTGATCTACATGATGTTATAGCTGATCTACATGATGTTATAGCTGATCTACATGATGTTATAGCTGATCTACATGATGTTATAGCTGATCTACATGATGTTATAGCTGATCTACATGATGTTATAGCTGATCTACATGATGTTATAGCTGATCTACATGATGTTATAGCTGATCTACATGATGTTATAGCTGATCTACATGATGTTACAGCTGATCTACATGATGTTATAGCTGATCTACATGATGTTATAGCTGATCTACATGATGTTATAGCTGATCTACATGATGTTATAGCTGATCTACATGATGTTACAGCTGATCTACATGATGTTATAGCTGATCTACATGATGTTACCGCTGATCTGCATGATGTTATAGCTGATCTACATGATGTTACAGCTGATCTACATGATGTTATTGCTGTTATAGCTGATCTACATGATGTTATAGCTGTTATAGCTGATCTACATGATGTTATAGCTGTTATAGTTGATCTACATGATGTTATAGCTGTTATAGCTGATCTACATGATGTTATAGCTGATCTACATGATGTTATATCTGATCTACATGATGTTATAGCTGATCTACATGATGATATAGCTGTTACAGCTGATCTACATGATGTTATAGCTGTTATATCTGATCTACATGATGTTATAGCTGATCTACATGATGTTACAGCTGATCTACATGATGTTACCGCTGATCTGCATGATGTTATAGCTGATCTACATGATGTTACAGCTGATCTACATAATGTTATAGCTGATCTACATGATGATATAGCTGATCTACATGATGTTATAGCTGTTATATCTGATCTTCATGATGTTATAGCTGTTATATCTGATCTACATGATGTTATAGCTGTTATAGCTGATCTACATGATGTATAGCTGATCTACATGATGTTATAGCTGATCTACATGATGTTATAGCTGATCTACATGATGTTATAGCTGATCTACATGATGTTATAGCTGTTATAGCTGATCTACATGATGTTATAGCTGATCTACATGATGTTACAGCTGATCTACATGATGTTATAGCTGATCTACATGATGTTATAGCTGATCTACATGATGTTATAGCTGATCTACATGATGTTATAGCTGTTATAGCTGATCTACATGATGTTATAGCTGATCTACATGATGTTATAGCTGATCTACATGATGTTATAGCTGATCTACATGATGTTATAGCTGATCTACATGATGTTATAGCTGATCTACATGATGTTACAGCTGATCTACATGATGTTATAGCTGATCTACATGATGTTACCGCTGATCTACATGATGTTATAGCTGATCTACATGATGTTACAGCTGATCTACATAATGTTATAGCTGATTTACATGATGATAGAGCTGATCTACATGATGTTATAGCTGATCTACATGATGTTATAGCTGATCTACATGATGTTATAGCTGATCTACATGATGTTATAGCTGATCTACATGATGTTATAGCTGATCTACATGATGTTATAGCTGATCTACATGATGTTATAGCTGATCTACATGATGTTATAGCTGATCTACATGATGTTATAGCTGATCTACATGATGTTATAGCTGATCTACATGATGTTAGCTGATCTACATGATGTTATAGCTGATCTACATGATGTTATAGCTGATCTACATGATGTTATAGCTGATCTACATGATGTTATAGCTGATCTACATGATGTTACAGCTGATCTACATGATGTTATAGCTGATCTACATGATGTTACAGCTGATCTACATGATGTTATAGCTGATCTACATGATGTTACAGCTGATCTACATGATGTTATTGCTGTTATAGCTGATCTACATGATGTTATAGCTGTTATAGCTGATCTACATGATGTTATAGCTGTTATAGTTGATCTACATGATGTTATAGCTGTTATAGCTGATCTACATGATGTTATAGCTGATCTACATGATGTTATATCTGATCTACATGATGTTATAGCTGATCTACATGGTGATATAGCTGTTATAGTTGATCTACATGATGTTATAGCTGTTATAGCTGATCTACATGATGTTATAGCTGATCTACATGATGTTACAGCTGATCTACATGATGTTATAGCTGATCTACATGATGTTATAGCTGATCTACATGATGTTACAGCTGATCTACATGATGTTATAGCTGATCTACATGATGTTATAGCTGATCTACATGATGTTATAGCTGTTATATCTGATCTTCATGATGTTATAGCTGTTATAGCTGATCTACATGATGTTATAGCTGATCTACATGATGTTATATCTGATCTACATGATGTTATAGCTGATCTACATGATGTTACAGCTGATCTACATGATGTTACAGCTGATCTACATGATGTTATAGCTGATCTACATGATGTTACAGCTGATCTACATGATGTTATTGCTGTTATAGCTGATCTACATGATGTTATAGCTGATCTACATGATGTTATAGCTGATCTACATGATGTTATAGCTGATCTACATGATGTTACAGCTGATCTACATGATGTTATAGCTGATCTACATGATGTTATAGCTGATCTACATGATGTTATAGCTGATCTACATGATGTTATAGCTGATCTACATGATGTTATAGCTGATCTACATGATGTTATAGCTGATCTACATGATGTTATGATCTACATGATGTTATAGCTGATCTACATGATGTTATAGCTGATCTACATGATGTTATAGCTGATCTACATGATGTTATAGCTGATCTACATGATGTTACAGCTGATCTACATGATGTTATAGCTGATCTACATGATGTTACCGCTGATCTGCATGATGTTATAGCTGATCTACATGATGTTACAGCTGATCTACATGATGTTATTGCTGTTATAGCTGATCTACATGATGTTATAGCTGTTATAGCTGATCTACATGATGTTATAGCTGTTATAGTTGATCTACATGATGTTATAGCTGTTATAGCTGATCTACATGATGTTATAGCTGATCTACATGATGTTATAGCTGATCTACATGATGTTATAGCTGATCTACATGGTGATATGCTGTTATAGCTGATCTACATGATGTTATAGCTGATCTACATGATGTTATAGCTGATCTACATGATGTTATAGCTGATCTACATGATGTTACCGCTGATCTGCATGATGTTATAGCTGATCTACATGATGTTACAGCTGATCTACATGATGTTATAGCTGTTATAGCTGATCTACATGATGTTATAGCTGATCTACATGATGTTATAGCTGATCTACATGATGTTATAGCTGATCTACATGATGTTATAGCTGATCTACATGATGTTATAGCTGTTATAGCTTATCTACATGATGTTATAGCTGTTATAGCTGATCTACATGATGTTATAGCTGATCTACATGATGTTATAGCTGATCTACATGATGTTATAGCTGTTATATCTGATCTACATGATGTTATAGCTGTTATAGCTGATCTACATGATGTTATAGCTGATCTACATGATGTTATAGCTGATCTACATGATGTTATAGCTGATCTACATGATGTTATAGCTGTTATAGCTGATCTACATGATGTTACAGCTGTTATAGCTGATCTACATTATGTTATAGCTGTTATAGCTGATCTACATGATGGTATAGCTGTTATAGCTGATCTACATGATGTTACAGCTGATCTACATGATGTTATAGCTGATCCAAATGATGTTATAGCTGTTATAGCTGATCTACACAATGTTATAGCTGATCTACATGATGTTACAGCTGATCTACATGATGTTATAGCTGATCTACATGATGTTATAGCTGATCTACATGATGTTACAGCTGATCTACATGATGTTACAGCTGATCTACATGATGTTATAGCTGATCTACATGATGTTATAGCTGATCTACATGATGTTATAGCTGATCTACATGATGATGTTATAGCTGATCTACATGATGTTATAGCTGATCTACATGATGTTATAGCTGATCTACATGATGATGTTATAGCTGATCTACATGATGTTATAGCTGATCTACATGATGTTATAGCTGATCTACATGATGTTATAGCTGTTATAGCTGATCTACATTATGTTATAGCTGTTATAGCTGATCTACATGATGTTATAGCTGATCTACATGATGTTATAGCTGATCTACATGATGTTACAGCTGATCTACATGTTATAGCTGATCTACATGATGTTACCGCTGATCTGCATGATGTTATAGCTGTTATAGCTGATCTGCATGATGTTATAGATGTTATAGCTGATCTACATGATGTTACAGCTGATCTACATAATGTTATAGCTGATCTACATGATGATAGAGCTGATCTACATGATGTTATAGCTGTTATAGCTGATCTACATGATGGTATAGCTGATCTACATGATGGTATAGCTGATCTACATGGTGTTACAGCTGTTATAGCTGATCTACATGATGTTATAGCTGATCTACATGATGTTACAGCTGATCTACATAATGTTATAGCTGATCTACATGATGTTATAGCTGTTATAGCTGATCTACATGATGTTATAGCTGATCTACATGATGTTATAGCTGATCTACATGGTGTTACAGCTGTTATAGCTGATCTACATGATGTTATAGCTGATCTACATGATGTTATAGCTGATCTACGTGATGTTATAGCTGTTATAGCTGATCTACATGATGTTATAGCTGTTATAGCTGATCTACATGATGTTATAGCTGATCTACATGATGTTATAGCTGATCTACATGATGTTACAGCTGATCTACATGGTGTTACAGCTGTTATAGCTGATCTACATGATGTTATAGCTGATCTACATGATGTTACAGCTGATCTACATGATGTTATAGCTGGTCTACATGATGTTATAGCTGATCTACATGGTGTTACAGCTGTTATAGCTGATCTACATGATGTTATAGCTGATCTACATGATGTTACAGCTGATCTACATGATGTTATAGCTGATCTACATGATGTTATAGCTGTTATAGCTGATCTACATGATGTTATAGCTGATCTACATTATGTTATAGATGTTATAGCTGATCTACATGATGTTACCGCTGATCTGCATGATGTTATAGCTGATCTACATGATGTTATAGCTGATCTACATGATGTTATAGCTGATCTACATGATGTTATAGCTGTTATATCTGATCTACATGATGTTATAGCTGATCTACATGATGTTACAGCTGATCTACATGATGTTATAGCTGATCTACATGATGTTATAGCTGATCTACATGATGTTACAGCTGATCTACATGATGTTATAGCTGATCTGCATGATGTTATAGCTGATCTACATGATGTTATAGCTGTTATATCTGATCTACATGATGTTATAGCTGTTATAGCTGATCTACATGATGTTATAGCTGATCTACATGATGTTATAGCTGATCTACATGATGTTATAGCTGATCTACATGATGTTATAGCTGATCTACATGATGTTACATCTACATGATCTACATGATGTTATAGCTGATCTACATGATGTTATAGCTGTTATAGCTGATCTACATGATGTTATAGCTGATCTACATGATGTTATAGCTGTTATAGCTGATCTACATGATGTTATAGCTGATCTACATGATGTTATAGCTGATCTACATGATGTTATAGCTGATCTACATGATGTTATAGCTGTTATAGCTGATCTACATGATGTTATAGCTGATCTACATGATGTTATAGCTGTTATAGCTGATCTACATGATGTTACCGCTGATCTGCATGATTATAGCTGATCTACATGATGTTATAGCTGATCTACATGATGTTACAGCTGATCTACATGATGTTACAGCTGATCTACATGATGTTATAGCTGATCTACATGATGTTACAGCTGATCTACATGATGTTACCGCTGATCTGCATGATGTTATAGCTGATCTACATGATGTTACAGCTGATCTACATGATGTTATAGCTGATCTACATGATGTTATAGCTGATCTACATGATGTTATAGCTGTTATATCTGATCTACATGATGTTATAGCTGTTATAGCTGATCTACATGATGTTATAGCTGATCTACATGATGTTATAGCTGATCTACATGATGTTATAGCTGATCTACATGATGTTACAGCTGATCTACATGATGTTACAGCTGATCTACATGATGTTATAGCTGATCTACATGATGTTATAGCTGTTATAGCTGATCTACATGATGTTATAGCTGATCTACATGATGTTATAGCTGTTATAGCTGATCTACATGATGTTATAGCTGATCTACATGATGTTATAGCTGATCTACATGATGTTATAGCTGATCTACATGATGTTATAGCTGTTATAGCTGATCTACATGATGTTATAGCTGTTATAGCTGATCTACATGATGTTATAGCTGATCTACATGATGTTATAGCTGATCTACATGATGTTATAGCTGATCTACATGATGTTATAGCTGATCTACATGATGTTATAGCTGTTATAGCTGATCTACATGATGTTATAGCAGACCTACACAATGTTATAGCTGTTATAGCTGATCTACATGATGTTATAGCTGTTATATCTGATCTACATGATGTTATAGCTGATCTACATGATGTTATAGCTGATCTACATGATGTTATAGCTGATCTACATGATGTTATAGCTGATCTACATGATGTTATAGCTGATCTACATGATGTTATAGCTGTTATAGCTGATCTACATGATGTTACAGCTGTTATAGCTGATCTACATGATGTTATAGCTGATCTACATGATGTTATAGCTGATCTACATGATGTTATAGCTGTTATAGCTGATCTACATGATGTTACAGCTGTTATAGCTGATCTACATTATGTTATAGCTGTTATAGCTGATCTACATGATGGTATAGCTGTTATAGCTGATCTACATGATGTTATAGCTGATCTACATGATGTTATAGCTGATCTACATGGTGTTACAGCTGTTATAGCTGATCTACATGATGTTATAGCTGATCTACATGATGTTACAGCTGATCTACATGATGTTATAGCTGATCCAAATGATGTTATAGCTGTTATAGCTGATCTACATGATGTTATAGATGTTATAGCTGATCTACATGATGTTACAGCTGATCTGAATGATGTTATAGCTGATCTACATGATGTTATAGCTGATCTACATGATGTTACAGCTGATCTACATGATGTTATAGCTGATCTACATGATGTTATAGCTGATCTACATGATGTTATAGCTGATCTACATGATGTTATAGCTGATCTACATGATGTTATAGCTGATCTACATGATGTTACAGCTGATCTACATGTTATAGCTGATCTACATGATGTTACCGCTGATCTGCATGATGTTATAGCTGATCTACATAATGTTATAGCTGATCTACATGATGATAGAGCTGATCTACATGATGTTATAGCTGATCTACATGATGTTATAGCTGATCTACATGATGTTACAGCTGATCTACATGATGTTATAGCTGATCTACATGATGTTAGCTGATCTGCATGATGTTACAGCTGATCTACATGATGTTATAGCTGATCTACATGATGTTATAGCTGATCTACATGATGTTATAGCTGATCTACATGATGTTATAGCTGATCTACATGATGTTATAGCTGATCTACATGATGTTATAGCTGTTATAGCTGATCTACATGATGTTACAGCTGTTATAGCTGATCTACATTATGTTATAGCTGTTATAGCTGATCTACATGATGGTATAGCTGTTATAGCATATCTACATGATGTTACCGCTGATCTACATGATGTTATAGCTGATCTACATGATGTTACAGCTGATCTACATGATGTTATAGCTGATCTACATGATGTTATAGCTGATCTACATGATGTTATAGCTGATCTACATGATGTTACAGCTGATCTACATAATGTTATAGCTGATCTACATGATGATAGAGCTGATCTACATGATGTTATAGCTGATCTACATGATGTTATAGCTGATCTACATGATGTTACAGCTGATCTACATGTTATAGCTGATCTACATGATGTTATAGCTGATCTGCATGATGTTATAGCTGTTATAGCTGATCTACATGATGTTATAGCTGATCTACATGATGTTACAGCTGATCTACATAATGTTATAGCTGATCTACATGATGATAGAGCTGATCTACATGATGTTATAGCTGTTATAGCTGATCTACATGATTATAGCTGATCTACATGATGTATAGCTGATCTACATGATGTTACAGCTGTTATCTGATCTACATGATGTTATAGCTGATCTACATGATGTTACAGCTGATCTACATGATGTTATAGCTGATCTACATAGCTGATCTACATGATGTTATAGCTGTTATAGCTGATCTACATGATGTTAGCTGATCTACATGATGTTATAGCTGATCTACATGATGTTATAGCTGTTATAGCTGATCTACATGATGTTATAGCTGATCTACATGATGTTATAGCTGATCTACATGATGTTATAGCTGTTATAGATGATCTACATGATGATGTTATAGCTGATCTACATGATGTTATAGCTGATCTACATGATGTTATAGCTGATCTACATGATGTTATAGCTGATCTACATGGTGTTGAGCTGTTATAGCTGATCTACATGATGTTACAGCTGATCTACATGATGTTACAGCTGATCTACATGATGTTATAGCTGATCTACATGATGTTACAGCTGTTATAGCTGATCTACATGATGTTATAGCTGATCTACATGATGTTACAGCTGATCTACATAATGTTATAGCTGATCTACATGATGATAGAGCTGATCTACATGATGTTATAGCTGATCTACATGATGTTATAGATGTTATAGCTGATCTACATGATGTTACCGCTGATCTGCATGATGGTATAGCTGATCTACATGATGTTATAGCTGATCTACATGATGTTACAGCTGATCCACATGATGTTATAGCTGTTATATCTGATCTACATGATGTTATAGCTGATCTACATGATGTTATAGCTGATCTACATGATGTTATAGCTGATCTGCATGATGTTATAGCTGATCTACATGATGTTACAGCTGATCTACATGATGTTATAGCTGATCTACATGATGTTATAGCTGATCTACATGATATTATAGCTGTTATATCTGATCTACATGATGTTATAGCTGTTATAGCTGATCTACATGATGTTACAGCTGTTATAGCTGATCTACATTATGTTATAGCTGTTATAGCTGATCTACATGATGGTATAGCTGTTATAGCTGATCTACATGATGTTATAGCTGATCTACATGATGTTATAGCTGATCTACATGGTGTTACAGCTGTTATAGCTGATCTACATGATGTTATAGCTGATCTACATGATGTTACAGCTGATCTACATGATGTTATAGCTGATCCAAATGATGTTATAGCTGTTAAAGCTGATCTACATGATGTTACAGCTGATCTACATGATGTTACAGCTGATCTACATGATGTTACCGCTGATCTGCATGATGTTATAGCTGATCTACATGATGTTATAGCTGATCTACATGATGTTATAGCTGATCTACATGATGTTACAGCTGATCTACATGATGTTACAGCTGATCTACATGATGTTACAGCTGATCTACATGATGTTACCGCTGATCTGCATGATGTTATAGCTGATCTACATGATGTTATAGCTGATCTACATGATGTTATAGCTGATCTACATGATGTTATAGCTGATCTACATGATGTTATAGCTGATCTACATGATGTTATAGCTGATCTACATGATGTTATAGCTGTTATAGCTGATCTACATGATGTTATAGCTGATCTACATGATGTTATAGCTGATCTACATGATGTTATAGCTGATCTACATGATGTTATAGCTGATCTACATGATGTTATAGCTGATCTACATGATGTTACCGCTGATCTACATGATGTTATAGCTGATCTACATGATGTTATAGCTGTTATAGCTGATCTACATGATGTTATAGCTGATCTACATGATGTTATAGCTGATCTACATGATGTTATAGCTGATGTTATCTGATCTACATGATGTTATAGCTGTTATAGCTGATCTACATGATGATGTTATAGCTGATCTACATTATGTTATAGCTGTTATAGCTGATCTACATGATGGTATAGCTGTTATAGCTGATCTACATGATGTTATAGCTGATCTACATGATGTTATAGCTGATCTACATGGTGTTACAGCTGTTATAGCTGATCTACATGATGTTATAGCTGATCTACATGATGTTACAGCTGATCTACATGATGTTATAGCTGATCCAAATGATGTTATAGCTGTTATAGCTGATCTACATGATGTTATAGCTGATCTACATGATGTTACAGCTGATCTACATGATGTTATAGCTGATCTACATGATGTTACAGCTGATCTACATGATGTTACAGCTGATCTACATGATGTTACAGCTGATCTACATGATGTTATAGCTGATCTACATGATGTTATAGCTGATCTACATGATGTTATAGCTGATCTGCATGATGTTATAGCTGATCTACATGATGTTATAGCTGATCTACATGATGTTATAGCTGATCTACATGATGTTACAGCTGATCTACATGATGTTACAGCTGATCTACATGATGTTACAGCTGATCTACATGATGTTACCGCTGATCTGCATGATGTTATAGCTGATCTACATGATGTTATAGCTGATCTACATGATGTTATAGCTGATCTACATGATGTTATAGCTGATCTACATGATGTTATAGCTGATCTACATGATGTTATAGCTGATCTACATGATGTTTAGCTGATCTACAGCTGATCTACATGATGTTATAGCTGATCTACATGATGTTATAGCTGATCTACATGATGATGTTATAGCTGATCTACATGATGTTAGCTGTTATAGCTGATCTACATGATGTTATAGCTGATCTACATGATGTTATAGCTGATCTACATGATGTTATAGCTGTTATAGCTGATCTACATGATGAGCTGTTATAGCTGATCTACATTATGATGTTATAGCTGATCTACATGATGTATAGCTGTTATAGCTGATCTACATGATGATGTTATAGCTGATCTACATGATGTTATAGCTGATCTACATGGTGTTACAGCTGTTATAGCTGATCTACATGATGTTATAGCTGATCTACATGATGTTACAGCTGATCTACATGATGTTATAGCTGATCCAAATGATGTTATAGCTGTTATAGCTGATCTACATGATGTTATAGCTGATCTACATGATGTTTGATCTACATAATGTTATAGCTGATCTACATGATGTTATAGCTGATCTATAGCTGATCTACATGATGTTATAGCTGATCTACATGATGTTATAGCTGATCTACATGATGTTATAGCTGATCTACATGATGTTATAGCTGATCTACATGATGTTATAGCTGATCTACATGATGTTACAGCTGATCTACATGATGTTATAGCTGATCTACATGATGTTATAGCTGATCTACATGATGTTATAGCTGATCTACATGATGTTACAGCTGATCTACATGATGTTATAGCTGATCTACATGATGTTATAGCTGATCTACATGATGTTATAGCTGATCTACATGATGTTAGCTGATCTACATGTTATAGCTGATCTACATGATGTTATAGCTGATCTACATGATGTTACAGCTGATCTACATGATGTTATAGCTGATCTACATGATGTTATAGCTGATCTACATGATGTTATAGCTGATCTACATGATGTTATAGCTGATCTACATGATGATGTTATAGCTGATCTACATGATGAGCTGTTATAGCTGATCTACATGATGTTATAGCTGTTATAGCTGATCTACATGATGTTATAGCTGATCTACATGATGATGTTATAGCTGATCTACATGATGTTATAGCTGTTATAGCTGATCTACATGATGTTATAGCTGATCTACATGATGTTATAGCTGATCTACATGATGTTATAGCAGCTGATCTACATGATGTTATAGCTGATCTACATGATGTTATAGCTGATCTACATGATGTTATAGCTGATCTGACATGATGTTATAGCTGATCTACATGATGTTACAGCTGATCTACATGATGTTATAGCTGATCTTGATGTTATAGCTGATCTACATGATGTTATAGCTGTTATAGCTGATCTACAGCTGATCTACATGATGTTATAGCTGATCTACATGATGTTATAGCTGATCTACATGATGTTATAGCTGATCTACATGATGTTATAGCTGATCTACATGATGTTATAGCTGATCTACATGATGTTATAGCTGATCTACATGATGTTATAGCTGTTATAGCTGATCTACATGATGTTATAGCTGATCTACATGATGTTATAGCTGATCTACATGATGTTATAGCTGATCTACATAGCTGTTATAGCTGATCTACATGATGTTATAGCTGATCTACATGATGTTATAGCTGATCTACATGATGTTATAGCTGATCTACATGATGTTATAGCTGTTATAGCTGATCTACATGATGTTATAGCTGATCTACATGATGTTAGCTGATCTACATGATGTTACAGCTGATCTACATGATGTTAGCTGTTATAGCTGATCTACATGATGTTATAGCTGATCTACATGATGTTACAGCTGATCTACATGATGTTATAGCTGATCTACATGATGAGCTGTTATAGCTGATCTACATGATGTTATAGCTGATCTACATGATGTTATAGCTGATCTACATGATGTTATAGCTGATCTATGATGTTATATGTTATAGCTGATCTACATGATGATAGAGCTGATCTACATGATGTTATAGCTGTTATAGCTGATCTACATGATGTTACAGCTGATCTACATGATGTTATAGCTGATCTACATGATGTTATAGCTGATCTACATGATGTTACAGCTGATCTACATGATGTTATAGCTGTTATATCTGATCTACATGATGTTATAGCTGATCTACATGATGTTATAGCTGATCTACATGATGTTACCGCTGATCTGCATGATGTTATAGCTGATCTACATGATGATAGAGCTGATCTACATGATGTTATAGCTGTTATAGCTGATCTACATGATGTTATAGCTGATCTACATGATGTTATAGCTGTTATAGCTGATCTACATGATGTTACAGCTGTTATAGCTGATCTACATGATGTTATAGCTGTTATAGCTGATCTACATGATGTTATAGCTGTTATAGCTGATCTACATGATGTTATAGCTGATCTACATGATGTTATAGCTGATCTACATGATGTTATAGCTGTTATAGCTGATCTACATGATGTTATAGCTGTTATAGCTGATCTACATGATGTTATAGCTGATCCAAATGATGTTATAGCTGTTAAAGCTGATCTACATGATGTTACAGCTGATCTACATGATGTTACAGCTGATCTACATGATGTTACCGCTGATCTGCATGATGTTATAGCTGATCTACATGATGTTATAGCTGATCTACATGATGTTATAGCTGATCTACATGATGTTACAGCTGATCTACATGATGTTACAGCTGATCTACATGATGTTATAGCTGATCTACATGATGTTATAGCTGAGCATGATGTTATAGCTGATCTACATGATGTTATAGCTGATCTACATGATGTTATAGCTGATCTACATGATGTTATAGCTGTTGATGTTACAGCTGATCTACATGATGTTATAGCTGATCTACATGATGTTATAGCTGATCTACATGATGTTATAGCTGATCTACATGATGTTATAGCTGATCTACATGATGTTATAGCTGATCTACATGATGTTATAGCTGATCTACATGATGTTATAGCTGATCTACATGATGTTATAGCTGATCTACATGATGTTACAGCTGATCTACATGATGTTATAGCTGATCTACATGATGTTATAGCTGAGCATGATGTTATAGCTGATCTACATGATGTTATAGCTGATCTACATGATGTTATAGCTGATCTACATGATAGCTGATATAGAGCTGATCTACATGATGTTATAGCTGATCTACATGATGTTATAGCTGATCTACATGATGTTATAGCTGATCTACATGATGTTATAGCTGATCTACATGATGTTATAGCTGATCTACATGATGTTATAGCTGATCTACATGATGTTATAGCTGATCTACATGATGTTAGCTGATCTACATGATGTTATAGCTGATCTACATGATGTTATAGCTGATCTACATGATGTTACAGCTGATCTACATGATGTTATAGCTGATCTACATGATGTTATAGCTGATCTGCATGATGTTATAGCTGATCTACATGATGTTATAGCTGATCTACATGATGTTATAGCTGTTATAGCTGATCTACATGATGATGTTATAGCTGATCTACATGATGTTATAGCTGTTATCTGATCTACATGATGTTATAGCTGTTATAGCTGATCTACATGATGTTATAGCTGATCTACATGATGTTATAGCTGATCTACATGATGTTATAGCTGATCTACATGTTATAGCTGTTATAGCTGATCTACATGATGTTATAGCTGTTATATCTGATCTACATGATGTTATAGCTGATCTACATGATGTTATAGCTGATCTACATGATGTTATAGCTGATCTGCATGATGTTATAGCTGATCTACATGATGTTATAGCTGATCTACATGATGTTATAGCTGATCTACATGATGTTATAGCTGATCTACATGATGTTGATGTTATATCTGATCTACATGATGTTATAGCTGTTATAGCTGATCTACATGATGTTATAGCTGATCTACATGATGTTATAGCTGATCTACATGATGTTATAGCTGATCTACATGATGTTACAGCTGATCTACATGATGTTATAGCTGATCTACATGATGTTATAGCTGATCTACATGATGTTATAGCTGTTATAGCTGATCTACATGATGTTATAGCTGATCTACATGATGTTATAGCTGATCTACATGATGTTATAGCTGTTATAGCTTATCTACATGATGTTATAGCTGTTATAGCTGATCTACATGATGTTATAGCTGATCTACATGATGTTATAGCTGATCTACATGATGTTATAGCTGATCTACATGATGATGTTATAGCTGATCTACATGATGTTATAGCTGATCTACATGATGTTAGCTGTTAGCTGATCTACATGATGTTATAGCTGTTATGTTACAGCTGATCTACATGATGTTATAGCTGATCTATGATGTTATAGCTGATCTACATGATGTTATAGCTGATCTACATGATGTTATAGCTGATCTACATGATGTTACAGCTGATCTACATGATGTTATAGCTGATCTACATGATGTTATAGCTGATCTACATGATGTTATAGCTGATCTACATGATGTTATAGCTGATCTACATGATGTTATAGCTGATCTACATGATGTTATATCTGATCTACATGATGTTATAGCTGATCTACATGATGTTATAGCTGATCTACATGATGTTATATCTGATCTACATGATGTTATATCTGATCTACATGATGTTATAGCTGATCTACATGATGTTATAGCTGATCTACATGATGTTACCGCTGATCTGCATGATGTTATAGCTGATCTACATGATGATAGAGCTGATCTACATGATGTTATAGCTGATCTACATGATGAGCTGATCTACATGATGTTATAGCTGATCTACATGATGTTATAGCTGATCTACATGATGTTATAGCTGATCTACATGATGTTATAGCTGATCTACATGATGTTATAGCTGATCTACATGATGTTATAGCTGATCTACATGATGTTATAGCTGATCTACATGATGTTATAGCTGATCTACATGATGTTGTGATACATGATGTTATAGCTGATCTACATGATGTTACAGCTGATCTACATGATGTTACAGCTGATCTACATGATGTTATAGCTGATCTACATGATGTTATAGCTGATCTACATGATGTTATAGCTGATCTACATGATGTTATAGCTGATTATGATGTTACAGCTGATCTACATGATGTTATAGCTGATCTACATGATGTTATAGCTGATCTACATGATGTTATAGCTGATCTACATGATGTTACAGCTGATCTACATGATGTTATTGCTGTTATAGCTGATCTACATGATGTTATAGCTGTTATAGCTGATCTACATGATGTTATAGCTGTTATAGTTGATCTACATGATGTTATAGCTGTTATAGCTGATCTACATGATGTTATAGCTGATCTACATGATGTTATAGCTGATCTACATGATGTTATAGCTGATCTACATGATGTTATAGCTGTTATATCTGATCTACATGATGTTTAGCTGTTATATCTGATCTACATGATGTTATAGCTGATCTACATGATGTTATAGCTGATCTACATGATGTTAGCTGATCTACATGATGTTATAGCTGATCTACATGATGTTACAGCTGATCTACATAATGTTATAGCTGATCTACATGATGTTATAGCTGATCTACATGATGTTATAGCTGTTATATCTGATCTTCATGATGTTATAGCTGTTATAGCTGATCTACATGATGTTATAGCTGATCTACATGATGTTATATCTGATCTACATGATGTTATAGCTGATCTACATGATGTTATAGCTGATCTACATGATGTTATAGCTGATCTACATGATGTTATAGCTGATCTACATGATGTTATAGCTGTTATAGCTGATCTACATGATGTTATAGCTGATCTACATGATGTTATAGCTGATCTACATGATGTTATAGCTGATCTACATGATGTTATAGCTGATCTACATGATGTTATAGCTGTTATAGCTGATCTACATGATGTTATAGCTGATCTACATGATGTTATAGCTGATCTACATGATGTTATAGCTGATCTACATGATGTTATAGCTGTTATATCTGATCTACATGATGTTATAGCTGTTATAGCTGATCTACATGATGTTATAGCTGATCTACATGATGTTATAGCTGATCTACATGATGTTATAGCTGATCTACATGATGTTATAGCTGATCTACATGATGTTATAGCTGTTATAGCTGATCTACATGATGTTACAGCTGTTATAGCTGATCTACATGATGTTATAGCTGTTATAGCTGATCTACATGATGTTATAGCTGTTATAGCTGATCTACATGATGTTATAGCTGATCTACATGATGTTATAGCTGATCTACATGATGTTATAGCTGTTATAGCTGATCTACATGATGTTATAGCTGATCTACATGATGTTACAGCTGATCTACATGATGTTATAGCTGATCTACATGATGTTATAGCTGATCTACATGATGTTATAGCTGATCTACATGATGTTATAGCTGATCTACATGATGTTACCGCTGATCTGCATGATGTTATAGCTGATCTACATGATGATAGAGCTGATCTACATGATGTTATAGCTGTTATAGCTGATCTACATGATGTTACAGCTGATCTACATAATGTTATAGCTGATCTACATGATGTTATAGCTGATCTACATGATGTTATAGCTGATCTACATGATGTTATAGCTGATCTACATGATGTTATAGCTGATCTCATGATGTTATAGCTGTTATAGCTGATCTACATGATGTTATAGCTGATCTACATGATGTTATAGCTGATCTCATGATGTTACAGCTGATCTACATGTTATAGCTGTTATAGCTGATCTACATGATGTTATAGCTGATCTACATGATGTTATAGCTGATCTACATGATGTTATAGCTGATCTACATGATGTTATAGCTGATCTACATGATGTTACAGCTGTTATAGCTGATCTACATGATGTTATAGCTGATCTACATGATGTTATAGCTGATCTACATGATGTTATAGCTGTCTCCATGATGTTATAGCTGATCTACATGATGTTATAGCTGATCTACATGATGTTATAGCTGATCTACATGATGTTATAGCTGATCTACATGATGTTATGATGTTATAGCTGATCTACATGATGTTACAGCTGATCTGCATGATGGTATAGCTGATCTACATGATGTTATAGCTGATCTACATGATGTTATAGCTGATCTACATGATGTTATAGCTGTTATAGCTGATCTACATGATGTTATAGCTGATCTACATGATGTTATAGCTGATCTACATGATGTTATAGCTGATCTGCATGATGTTATAGCTGATCTACATGATGTTATAGCTGATCTACATGATGTTATAGCTGATCTACATGATGTTATAGCTGATCTACATGATGTTATAGCTGTTATAGCTGATCTACATGATGTTATAGCTGTTATAGCTGATCTACATGATGTTATAGCTGATCTACATGATGTTATATCTGATCTACATGATGTTACAGCTGATCTACATGATGTTATAGCTGATCTACATGATGTTATAGCTGTTATAGCTGATCTACATGATGTTATAGCTGATCTACATGATGTTATAGCTGTTATCTGACATGATGTTATAGCTGATCTACATGATGTTATAGCTGATCTACATGATGTTATATGCTGTTATAGCTGATCTACATGATGTTATAGCTGTTATAGCTGATCTACATGATGTTATAGCTGATCTACATGATGTTATAGCTGATCTACATGATGTTATAGCTGATCTACATGATGTTATAGCTGATCTACATGATGTTATAGCTGATCTACATGATGTTATAGCTGATCTACATGATGTTATAGCTGATCTACATGATGTTATAGCTGATCTACATGATGTTATAGCTGATCTACATGATGTTATAGCTGATCTACATGATGTTATAGCTGATCTACATGATGTTATAGCTGATCTACATGATGTTATAGCTGATCTACATGATGTTATAGCTGTTATAGCTGATCTACATGATGTTATAGCTGTTATAGCTGATCTACATGATGTTATAGCTGATCTACATGATGTTATAGCTGTTATAGCTGATCTACATGATGTTATAGCTGATCTACATTATGTTATATCTGATCTACATGATGTTATAGCTGATCTACATGGTGATATAGCTGTTATAGTTGATCTACATGATGTTATAGCTGTTATAGCTGATCTACATGATGTTATAGCTGATCTACATGATGTTACAGCTGATCTACATGATGTTATAGCTGATCTACATGATGTTATAGCTGATCTACATGATGTTACAGCTGATCTACATGATGTTATAGCTGATCTACATGATGTTATAGCTGATCTACATGATGTTATAGCTATATCTGACATGATGTTATAGCTGTTATAGCTGATCTACATGATGTTTAGCTGAGCATGATGTTATAGCTGATCTACATGATGTTATAGCTGATCTACATGATGATGTTATAGCTGATCTACATGATGTTACAGCTGATCTACATGATGTTATAGCTGATCTACATGATGTTATAGCTGTTATAGCTGATCTACATGATGTTATAGCTGATCTACATGATGTTATAGCTGATCTACATGATGTTATAGCTGATCTACATGATGTTATAGCTGTTATAGCTGATCTACATGATGTTATAGCTGATCTACATGATGTTATAGCTGATCTACATGATGTTATAGCTGTTATAGCTGATCTACATGATGTTATAGCTGTTATAGCTGATCTACATGATGTTATAGCTGCATGATGTTATAGCTGATCTACATGATGTTATAGCTGATCTACATGATGTTAGCTGATCTACATGATGTTAGCTGATCTACATGATGTTATAGCTGATCTACATGATGTTATAGCTGATCTACATGATGTTATAGCTGATCTACATGATGTTATAGCTGATCTACATGATGTTACAGCTGATCTACATGATGTTATAGCTGATCTACATGATGTTACCGCTGATCTGCATGATGTTATAGCTGATCTACATGATGTTATAGCTGATCTACATGATGTTATGTTATAGCTGATCTACATGATGTTACAGCTGATCTACATGATGTTATAGCTGATCTACATGATGTTATAGCTGATCTACATGATGTTATAGCTGTTATAGCTGATCTACATGATGTTATAGCTGATCTACATGATGTTATAGCTGATCTACATGATGTTATAGCTGATCTACATGATGTTATAGCTGATCTACATGATGTTATAGCTGATCTACATGATGTTACCGCTGATCTGCATGATGTTATAGCTGATCTACATGATGTTACAGCTGATCTACATGATGTTATAGCTGATCTACATGATGTTATAGCTGATCTACATGATGTTATAGCTGATCTACATGATGTTATAGCTGATCTACATGATGTTACAGCTGATCTACATGATGTTATAGCTGATCTACATGATGTTATAGCTGATCTACATGATGTTATAGCTGATCTACATGATGTTATAGCTGATCTACATGATGTTATAGCTGATCTACATGATGTTATAGCTGTTATAGCTGATCTACATGATGTTATAGCAGACCTACACAATGTTATAGCTGTTATAGCTGATCTACATGATGTTATAGCTGATCTACATTATGTTATATCTGATCTACATGATGTTATAGCTGATCTACATGGTGATATAGCTGTTATAGTTGATCTACATGATGTTATAGCTGTTATAGCTGATCTACATGATGTTACAGCTGATCTACATAATGTTATAGCTGATCTACATGATGATATAGCTGATCTACATGATGTTATAGCTGATCTACATGATGTTAGCTGATCTACATGATGTTATAGCTGATCTACATGATGTTATAGCTGATCTACATGATGTTATAGCTGTTATATCTGACATGATGTTATAGCTGTTATAGCTGATCTACATGATGTTATAGCTGATCTACATGATGTTATATCTGTTATCTACATGATGTTATAGCTGATCTACATGATGTTAGCTGATCTACATGATGTTATAGCTGATCTACATGATGTTATAGCTGTTATAGCTGATCTACATGATGTTATAGCTGTTATAGCTGATCTACATGATGTTATAGCTGATCTACATGATGTTATAGCTATAGCTGATCTACATGATGTTATAGCTGATCTACATGATGTTATAGCTGATCTACATGATGTTATAGCTGTTATAGCTGATCTACATGATGTTATAGCTGTTATAGCTGATCTACATGATGTTATAGCTGATCTACATGATGTTATAGCTGATCTACATGATGTTATAGCTGTTATATCTGATCTACATGATGTTATAGCTGTTATAGCTGATCTACATGATGTTATAGCTGATCTACATGATGTTATAGCTGATCTACATGATGTTATAGCTGATCTACATGATGTTATAGCTGATCTACATGATGTTATAGCTGTTATAGCTGATCTACATGATGTTACAGCTGTTATAGCTGATCTACATGATGTTATAGCTGTTATAGCTGATCTACATGATGTTATAGCTGTTATAGCTGATCTACATGATGTTATAGCTGATCTACATGATGTTATAGCTGATCCAAATGATGTTATAGCTGTTATAGCTGATCTACATGATGTTATAGCTGATCTACATGATGTTATAGCTGATCTACATGATGTTATAGCTGATCTACATGATGTTACAGCTGATCTACATGATGTTATAGCTGATCTACATGATGATATAGCTGATCTACATGATGTTATAGCTGATCTACATGATGTTATAGCTGATCTACATGATGTTATATCTGTTATAGCTTATCTACATGATGTTATAGCTGTTATAGCTGATCTACATGATGTTATAGCTGATCTACATGATGTTATAGCTGATCTACATGATGTTATAGCTGATCTACATGATGTTATAGCTGATCTACATGATGTTATAGCTGATCTACATGATGTTATAGCTGTTATATCTGATCTACATGATGTTATAGCTGTTATAGCTGATCTACATGATGTTATAGCTGATCTACATGATGTTATAGCTGATCTACATGATGTTATAGCTGATCTACATGATGTTATAGCTGATCTACATGATGTTATAGCTGATCTACATGATGTTATAGCTGATCTACATGATGTTATAGCATGATGTTATAGCTGATCTACATGATGTTATAGCTGATCTACATGATGTTATAGCTGATCTACATGATGTTATAGCTGATCTACATGATGTTATAGCTGATCTACATGATGTTATAGCTGAGCATGATGTTATAGCTGATCTACATGATGTTATAGCTGATCTACATGATGATGTTATAGCTGATCTACATGATGTTATAGCTGTTATAGCTGATCTACATGATGTTATAGCTGATCTACATGATGTTATAGCTGTTATAGCTGATCTACATGATGTTATAGCTGATCTACATGATGTTATAGCTGATCTACATGATGTTATAGCTGATCTACATGATGTATAGCTGTTATAGCTGATCTACATGATGTTATAGCTGATCTACATGATGTTATAGCTGATCTACATGATGTTATAGCTGATCTACATGATGTTACAGCTGATCTACATGATGTTATAGCTGATCTACATGATGTTACAGCTGATCTACATGATGTTACCGCTGATCTGCATGATGTTATAGCTGATCTACATGATGTTATAGCTGTTATATCTGATCTTCATGATGTTATAGCTGTTATAGCTGATCTACATGATGTTATAGCTGATCTACATGATGTTATATCTGATCTACATGATGTTATAGCTGATCTACATGATGTTATAGCTGATCTACATGATGTTATAGCTGTTATAGCTGATCTACATGATGTTATAGCTGATCTACATGATGTTATAGCTGTTATAGCTGATCTACATGATGTTATAGCTGATCTACATGATGTTATAGATCTACATGATGTTATAGCTGTTATAGCTTATCTACATGATGATGTTATAGATCTACATGATGTTATAGCTGATCTACATGATGTTATAGCTGATCTACATGATGTTATAGCTGATCTACATGATGTTATAGCTGTTATAGCTGATCTACATGATGTTATAGCTGATCTACATGATGTTATAGCTGATCTACATGATGTTATAGCTGATCTACATGATGTTATAGCTGATCTACATGATGTTATAGCTGATCTACATGATGTTATAGCTGTTATAGCTGATCTACATGATGTTACAGCTGTTATAGCTGATCTACATGATGTTATAGCTGTTATAGCTGATCTACATGATGTTATAGCTGTTATAGCTGATCTACATGATGTTACAGCTGATCTACATGATGTTATAGCTGATCTACATGATGTTATAGCTGTTATAGCTGATCTACATGATGTTATAGCTGATCTACATGATGTTATAGCTGATCTACATGATGTTATAGCTGATCTACATGATGTTATAGCTGATACATGATGTTATAGCTGATCTACATGATGTTATAGCTGATCTACATGATGTTATAGCTGATCTACATGATGTTATAGCTGATCTACATGATGTTATAGCTGATCTACATGATGTTATAGCTGATCTACATGATGTTAGCTGATCTACATGATGTTATAGCTGATCTACATGATGTTATAGCTGATCTACATGGTGTTACAGCTGTTATAGCTGATCTACATGATGATATAGCTGATCTACATGATGTTATAGCTGATCTACATGATGTTATAGCTGATCTACAGATGTTCTAGCTGATGTTATAGCTGTTATAGCTGATCTACATGATGTTATAGCTGATCTACATGATGTTATAGCTGATCTACATGATGTTATAGCTGATCTACATGATGTTACAGCTGATCTACATGATGTTATAGCTGATCTACATGATGTTATAGCTGATCTACATGATGTTATAGCATGATGTTATAGCTGATCTACATGATGTTATAGCTGTTATAGCTGATCTACATGATGTTATAGCTGATCTACATGATGTTACAGCTGATCTACATGATGTTATAGCTGATCTACATGATGTTATAGCTGATCTACATGATGTTATAGCTGTTATAGCTGATCTACATGATGTTATAGCTGATCTACATGATGTTATAGCTGATCTACATGATGTTATAGCTGATCTACATGATGTTATAGCTGATCTACATGATGTTATAGCTGTTATATCTGATCTACATGATGTTATAGCTGATCTACATGATGTTACAGCTGATCTACATGATGTTATAGCTGATCTACATGATGTTATAGCTGATCTACATGATGTTACAGCTGATCTACATGATGTTATAGCTGATCTACATGATTATAGCTGATCTACATGATGTTATAGCTGTTATATTTGATCTACATGATGTTATAGCTGATCTACATGATGTTATAGCTGATCTACATGATGTTAGCTGATCTACATGATGTTATAGCTGATCTACATGATGTTATAGCTGTTATAGCTGATCTACATGATGTTATAGCTGATCTACATGATGTTATAGCTGTTATAGCTGATCTACATGATGTTATAGCTGATCTACATGATGTTATAGCTGATCTACATGATGTTATAGCTGTTATAGCTGATCTACATGATGTTATAGCTGTTATAGCTGATCTACATGATGTTATAGCTGATCTACATGATGTTATAGCTGTTATAGCTGATCTACATGATGTTATAGCTGTTATAGCTGATCTACATGATGTTATAGCTGATCTACATGATGTTATATCTGATCTACATGATGTTATAGCTGATCTACATGATGTTATAGCTGATCTACATGATGTTATAGCTGATCTACATGATGTTACCGCTGATCTGCATGATGTTATAGCTGATCTACATGATGTTACAGCTGATCTACATGATGTTATAGCTGATCTACATGATGTTATAGCTGATCTACATGATGTTATAGCTGTTATATCTGATCTTCATGATGTTATAGCTGTTATAGCTGATCTACATGATGTTATAGCTGATCTACATGATGTTATAGCTGATCTACATGATGTTATAGCTGATCTACATGATGTTACAGCTGATCTACATGATGTTATAGCTGATCTACATGATGTTATAGCTGATCTACATGATGTTATAGCTGTTATAGCTGATCTACATGATGTTATAGCTGATCTACATGATGTTATAGCTGTTATAGCTGATCTACATGATGTTATAGCTGATCTACATGATGTTATAGCTGATCTACATGATGTTATAGCTGATCTACATGATGTTATAGCTGTTATAGCTTATCTACATGATGTTATAGCTGTTATAGCTGATCTACATGATGTTATAGCTGATCTACATGATGTTATAGCTGATCTACATGATGTTATAGCTGTTATATCTGATCTACATGATGTTATAGCTGTTATAGCTGATCTACATGATGTTATAGCTGATCTACATGATGTTATAGCTGATCTACATGATGTTATAGCTGATCTACATGATGTTATAGCTGATCTACATGATGTTATAGCTGTTATAGCTGATCTACATGATGTTACAGCTGTTATAGCTGATCTACATTATGTTATAGCTGTTATAGCTGATCTACATGATGGTATAGCTGTTATAGCTGATCTACATGATGTTATAGCTGATCTACATGATGTTATAGCTGATCCAAATGATGTTATAGCTGTTATAGCTGATCTACATGATGTTATAGCTGATCTACATGATGTTACAGCTGATCTACATGATGTTATAGCTGATCTACATGATGTTATAGCTGATCTACATGATGTTATAGCTGATCTACATGATGTTACAGCTGATCTACATGATGTTACAGCTGATCTACATGATGTTACAGCTGATCTACATGATGTTATAGCTGTTATAGCTGATCTACATGATGTTATGATGTTATAGCTGATCTACATGATGTTATAGCTGATCTATAGCTGATCTACATGTTACAGCTTATAGCTGATCTACATGATGTTATAGCTGATCTACATGATGTTATAGCTGTTACATGATGTTCTAGCTGATGTTATAGCTGTTATAGCTGATCTACATGATGTTATAGCTGATCTACATGAGCTGTTATAGCTGATCTACATGATGTTATAGCTGATTATGATGTTATAGCTGTTATAGCTGATCTACATGATGTTATAGCTGTTATAGCTGATCTACATGATGTTATAGCTGATCTACATGATGTTATAGCTGATCTACATGATGTTATAGCTGATCTACATGGTGTTACAGCTGTTATAGCTGATCTACATGATGTTATAGCTGATCTACATGATGTTACAGCTGATCTACATGATGTTATAGCTGGTCTCCATGATGTTATAGCTGATCTACATGGTGTTACAGCTGTTATAGCTGATCTACATGATGTTATAGCTGATCTACATGATGTTATAGCTGATCTACATGATGTTATAGCTGATCTACATGATGTTATAGCTGATCTACATGATGTTATAGCTGATCTACATGATGTTATAGATGTTATAGCTGATCTACATGATGTTATAGCTGATCTGCATGATGTTATAGCTGATCTACATGATGTTATAGCTGATCTACATGATGTTATAGCTGATCTACATGATGTTATAGCTGTTATATCTGATCTACATGATGTTATAGCTGATCTACATGATGTTACAGCTGATCTACATGATGTTACCGCTGATCTGCATGATGTTATAGCTGATCTACATGATGTTACAGCTGATCTACATAATGTTATAGCTGATCTACATGATGATATAGCTGATCTACATGATGTTATAGCTGTTATATCTGATCTACATGATGTTATAGCTGTTATAGCTGATCTACATGATGTTATAGCTGATCTACATGATGTTATATCTGATCTACATGATGTTACAGCTGATCTACATGATGTTATAGCTGATCTACATGATGTTATAGCTGTTATAGCTGATCTACATGATGTTATAGCTGATCTACATGATGTTATAGCTGTTATAGCTGATCTACATGATGTTATAGCTGATCTACATGATGTTATAGCTGATCTACATGATGTTATAGCTGATCTACATGATGTTATAGCTGATGTTGTTATAGCTGTTATAGCTGATCTACATGATGTTATAGCTGATCTACATGATGTTATAGCTGATCTACATGATGTTATAGCTGTTATATCTGATCTACATGATGTTATAGCTGTTATAGCTGATCTACATGATGTTATAGCTGATCTACATGATGTTATAGCTGATCTACATGATGTTATAGCTGATCTACATGATGTTATAGCTGATCTACATGATGTTACAGCTGATCTACATGATGTTATAGCTGATCTACATGATGTTACCGCTGATCTGCATGATGTTATAGCTGATCTACATGATGTTACAGCTGATCTACATGATGTTATTGCTGTTATAGCTGATCTACATGATGTTATTGCTGTTATAGCTGATCTACATGATGTTATAGCTGTTATAGCTGATCTACATGATGTTATAGCTGTTATAGCTGATCTACATGATGTTATAGCTGATCTACATGATGTTATATCTGATCTACATGATGTTATAGCTGATCGTGATATAGCTGTTACAGCTGATCTACATGATGTTATAGCTGTTATATCTGATCTACATGATGTTATAGCTGATCTACATGATGTTATAGCTGATCTACATGATGTTATAGCTGATCTGCATGATGTTATAGCTGATCTACATGATGTTACAGCTGATCTACATGATGTTACCGCTGATCTGCATGATGTTACAGCTGATCTACATAATGTTATAGCTGATCTACATGATGATATAGCTGATCTACATGATGTTATAGCTGTTATATCTGATCTTCATGATGTTATAGCTGTTATAGCTGATCTACATGATGTTATAGCTGATCTACATGATGTTATATCTGATCTACATGATGTTATAGCTATATAGCTGATACATGATGTTACAGCTGATCTACATGATGTTACAGCTGATCTACATGATGTTATAGCTGATCTACATGATGTTATAGCTGTTATAGCTGATCTACATGATGTTATAGCTGATCTACATGATGTTATAGCTGTTATAGCTGATCTACATGATGTTATAGCTGAGCTACATGATGTTATAGCTGTTATAGCTTATCTACATGATGTTATAGCTGTTATAGCTGATCTACATGATGTTATAGCTGATCTACATGATGTTATAGCTGATCTACATGATGTTATAGCTGTTATATCTGATCTACATGATGTTATAGCTGTTATAGCTGATCTACATGATGTTATAGCTGATCTACATGATGTTATAGCTGATCTACATGATGTTATAGCTGATCTACATGATGTTATAGCTGATCTACATGATGTTATAGCTGTTATAGCTGATCTACATGATGTTACAGCTGTTATAGCTGATCTACATTATGTTATAGCTGTTATAGCTGATCTACATGATGGTATAGCTGTTATAGCTGATCTACATGATGTTATAGCTGATCTACATGATGTTATAGCTGATCTACATGGTGTTACAGCTGTTATAGCTGATCTACATGATGTTATAGCTGATCTACATGATGTTATAGCTGATCTACATGATGTTACAGCTGATCTACATGATGTTACAGCTGATCTACATGATGTTATAGCTGATCTACATGATGTTATAGCTGTTATAGCTGATCTACATGATTTATAGCTGATCTACATGATGTTATAGCTGTTATAGCTGATCTACATGATGTTATAGCTGATCTACATGATGTTATAGCTGTTATAGCTTATCTACATGATGTTATAGCTGTTATAGCTGATCTACATGATGTTATAGCTGATCTACATGATGTTATAGCTGATCTACATGATGTTATAGCTGTTATATCTGATCTACATGATGTTATAGCTGTTATAGCTGATCTACATGATGTTATCTGATCTACATGATGTTATAGCTGATCTACATGATGTTATAGCTGATCTACTGTTATAGCTGATCTACATGATGTTATAGCTGTTATAGCTGATCTACACAGCTGTTATAGCTGATCTACATGATGTTATAGCTGTTATAGCTGATCTACATGATGTTATAGCTGTTATAGCTGATCTACATGATGTTATAGCTGATCTACATGATGTTATAGCTGATCTACATTGGTGTTATAGCTGTTATAGCTGATCTACATGATGTTATAGCTGATCTACATGATGTTATAGCTGATCTACATGATGTTATAGCTGATCTACAAATGATGTTATAGCTGTTATAGCTGATCTACATGATGTTATCACTGATCTACATGATGTTATAGCTGTTACAGCTGATCTACATGATGTTATAGCTGATCTACATGATGTTATCACTGATCTACATGATGTTATTGCATATCTACATGGTGTTATAGCTGATCTACATGATGTTACCGCTGATCTACATGATGTTATAGCTGTTATATCTGATCTACATGATGTTATAGCTGTTATAGCTGATCTACATGATGTTATATCTGATCTACATGATGTTATATCTGATCTACATGATGTTATAGCTGATCTACATGAAGTTATAGCTGATCTACATGATGTTATAGCTGATCTACATGGTGTTATAGCTGATCTACATGATGTTATAGCATATCTACATGATTTATAGCTGATCTACATGATGTTATAGCTGTTACAGCTGATCTACATGATGTTATAGCTGATCTACACAATGTTACAATCTAGTATAGTAAATAAACCAGCTGTGGCCCCTACCTGCTCTTGGGTCAGTCCTCTGTACCTTATCCCTCCATCTCTGGGAGGACGGATGATAGCACAGCCTCCTGAGAACGAGAGGGGAGACACACCGTCAGATAAATGAGAGATGACCAGGACATGAGGAGAGACACACCGTCAGATAAGATAAATGAGAGATGTCCAGGACATGAGGAGAGACACACCGTCAGATAAATGAGAGATGACCAGGACATGAGGAGAGACACACCGTCAGATAAATGAGAGATGTCCAGGACATGAGGAGAGACACACCGTCAGATAAATGAGAGATGACCAGGACATGAGGAGAGACACACCGTCAGATAAATGAGAGATGTCCAGGACATGAGGGGAGACACACCGTCAGATAAATGAGAGATGACCAGGACATGAGGAGAGACACACCGTCAAATAAATGAGAGATGACCAGGACATGAGGAGAGACAGCCAGCCAGCCCTTCATAGTGCACTACATTCTCTTTATAGTGCACTACATTCCCTTTATAGTGCACTACATTCCCTATATAGTGCACTACATTCTCTTTATAGTGCACTACATTCCCTTTATAGTGCACTACATTCCCTTTATAGTGCACTACATTCTCTTTATAGTGCACTACATTCTCTTTATAGTGCACTACATTCCCTTTATAGTGCACTACATTCCCTTTATAGTGCATTACATTCCTTTTATAGTGCACTACATTCCCTTTATAGTGCATTACATTCCCTTTATAGTGCACTACATTCCCTTTATAGTGCACTACATTCTCTTTATAGTGCACTACATTCCCTTTATAGTGCACTACATTCTCTTTATAGTGCACTACATTCCCTTTATAGTGTACTACATTCCCTTTATAGTGCACTACATTCCCTTTATAGTGCACTACATTCCCTTTATAGTGCACTACATTCTCTTTATAGTGCACTACATTCCCTTTATAGTGCACTACATTCCTTTATAGTGCACTACATTCCCTTTATAGTGCACTACATTCCCTTTATAGTGCCTACATTCCCTTTATAGTGCACTACATTCTCTTTATAGTGCACTACATTCCTTTATAGTGTACTACATTTCCTTTATAGTGCACTACATTCCACTTTATAGTGCATTCCCTTTATAGTGCACTACATTCCCTTTATAGTGCACTACATTCCCTTTATAGTGCACTACATTCTCTTTATAGTGCACTACATTCCCTTTATAGTGCACTACATTCCCTTTATAGTGCACTACATTCCCTTTATAGTGCACTACATTCCTTTATAGTGCACTACATTCTCTTTATAGTGCACTACATTCCCTTTATAGTGCACTATATTCCTTTATAGTGCACTACATTCCCTTTATAGTGCACTACATTCTCTTTATAGTGCACTACATTCCCTTTATAGTGCACTACATTCCCTTTATAGTGCCCTACATTCCCTTCATAGTGCACTACATTCTCTTTATAGTGCACTACATTCCCTTTATAGTGTACTACATTTCCTTTATAGTGCACTACATTCCTTTATAGTGCACTACATTCCCTTTATAGTGCACTACATTCCCTTTATAGTGCACTACATTCTCTTTATAGTGCACTACATTCCTTTATAGTGCACTACATTCCTTTATAGTGCACTACATTCCTTTATAGTGCACTACATTCCTTTATAGTGCACTACATTCTTTATCTTTATAGTGCACTACATTCCCTTTATAGTGCACTACATATTCCTTTTATAGTGCACTACATTCCCTTTATAGTGCACTACATTCTCTTTATAGTGCACTACATTCCCTTTATAGTGCACTATATTCCTTTTATAGTGCACTACATTATCTTTATAGTGCACTATATTCCTTTTATAGTGCACTGCATTCCCTTTATAGTGCACTATATTCCTTTTATAGTGCACTACATTATCTTTATAGTGCACTACATTCCCTTTATAGTGCCCTACATTCCCTTCATAGTGCACTACATTCTCTTTATAGTGTACTACATTTCCTTTATAGTGCACTACATTCCCTTTATAGTGCACTACATTCCCTTTATAGTGCACTACATTCCCTTTATAGTGCACTACATTCCCTTTATAGTGCACTACATTCCCTTTATAGTGCACTACATTCTCTTTATAGTGCACTACATTCCCTTTATAGTGCACTACATTCCCTTTATAGTGCACTACATTCCCTTTATAGTGCACTACATTCCCTTTATAGTGCACTACATTCTCTTTATAGTGCACTACATTCCCTTTATAGTGCACTATATTCCTTTTATAGTGCACTACATTCCCTTTATAGTGCACTACATTCTCTTTATAGTGCACTACATTCCCTTTATAGTGCACTACATTCCCTTTATAGTGCCCTACATTCCCTTCATAGTGCACTACATTCTCTTTATAGTGCACTACATTCCCTTTATAGTGTACTACATTTCCTTTATAGTGCACTACATTCCCTTTATAGTGCACTACATTCCCTTTATAGTGCACTACATTCCTTTATAGTGCACTACATTCCTTTATAGTGCACTACATTCCCTTTATAGTGCACTACATTCCCTTTATAGTGCACTACATTCCCTTTATAGTGCACTACATTCCCTTTATAGTGCACTACATTCTCTTTATAGTGCACTACATTCCCTTTATAGTGCACTACATTCCCTTTATAGTGCACTACATTCCCTTTATAGTGCACTACATTCTCTTTATAGTGCACTACATTCCCTTTATAGTGCACTATATTCCTTTTATAGTGCACTACATTATCTTTATAGTGCACTATATTCCTTTTATAGTGCACTGCATTCCCTTTATAGTGCACTATATTCCTTTTATAGTGCACTACATTATCTTTATAGTGCACTACATTCCCTTTATAGTGCACTACATTCTCTTTATAGTGCACTACATTCCCTTTATAGTGCACTACATTCCCTTTATAGTGCACTACATTCCCTTTATAGTGCACTACATTCCCTTTATAGTGCACTACATTCTCTTTATAGTGCACTACATTCCCTTTATAGTGCACTACATTCCTTTATAGTGCACTACATTCCCTTTATAGTGCACTACATTCTCTTTATAGTGCACTACATTCCCTTTATAGTGCACTACATTCTCTTTATAGTGCACTACATTCCCTTTATAGTGCACTACATTCCCTTTATAGTGCCCTTTATAGTGCACTACATCCCTTTATAGTGCACTACATTCTCTTTATAGTGCACTACATTCCCTTTATAGTGTACTACATTTCCTTTATTTACATTCCCTTTATAGTGCACTACATTCCCTTTATAGTGCACTACATTCCCTTTATAGTGCACTACATTCTCTTTATAGTGCACTACATTCCTTTATAGTGCACTACATTCCTTTATAGTGCACTACATTCCCTTTATAGTGCACTACATTCCCTTTATAGTGCACTACATTCTCTTTATAGTGCACTACATTCCCTTTATAGTGCACTATATTCCTTTTATAGTGCACTACATTCCCTTTATAGTGCACTACATTCTCTTTATAGTGCACTACATTCCCTTTATAGTGCACTATTCCATTCCCTTTATAGTGCACTACATTCCTTCATAGTGCACTACATTCTCTTTATAGTGCACTACATTCCCTTTATAGTGCACTACACTTTATACATTTCCTTTATAGTGCACTACATTCCCTTTATAGTGCACTACATTCCCTTTATAGTGCCCTACACTTTACATACATTTTATAGTGCACTACATTCTCTTTATAGTGCACTACATTCCTTTATAGTGCACTACATTCCTTTATAGTGCACTACATTCCCTTTATAGTGCACTACATTCCCTTTATAGTGCACTACATTCCTTTATAGTGCACTACATTCCCTTTATAGTGCACTATATTCCTTTATAGTGCACTACATTCCCTTTATAGTGCACTACATTCCCTTTATAGTGCACTACATTCCCTTTATAGTGCACTACATTCCCTTTATAGTGCACTACATTCTCTTTATAGTGCACTACATTCCTTTATAGTGCACTACATTCCTTTATAGTGCACTACATTCCCTTTATAGTGCACTACATTCTCTTTATAGTGCACTACATTCCCTTTATAGTGCACTACATTCCCTTTATAGTGCCCTACATTCCCTTCATAGTGCACTACATTCTCTTTATAGTGCACTACATTCCCTTTATAGTGTACTACATTTCCTTTATAGTGCACTACATTCCCTTTATAGTGCACTACATTCCCTTTATAGTGCACTACATTCCCTTTATAGTGCACTACATTCTCTTTATAGTGCACTACATTCCCTTTATAGTGCACTACATTCCCTTTATAGTGCACTACATTCCCTTTATAGTGCACTACATTCCCTTTATAGTGCACTACATTCTCTTTATAGTGCACTACATTCCCTTTATAGTGCACTATATTCCTTTTATAGTGCACTACATTCCCTTTATAGTGCACTACATTCTCTTTATAGTGCACTACATTCCCTTTATAGTGCACTATATTCCTTTTATAGTGCACTGCATTCCCTTTATAGTGCACTATATTCCTTTTATAGTGCACTACATTATCTTTATAGTGCACTACATTCCCTTTATAGTGCACTACATTCTCTTTATAGTGCACTACATTCCCTTTATAGTGCACTACATTCCCTTTATAGTGCACTACATTCCTTTTATAGTTCACTATGATAATTGGGACGCACTCCTATATGTCATATCTGATGATGGCCACTAGGTGGAGCGCTATACCTACTGTCTACTTATCAGACATGGACCTCTGTCTTATTATGATTCCTCGCCTCCTTTTCAACCGTTTTGGAGAAGGAGATTAAGATTCTGGTCTTCTTCTCCAATGGGTTTTGAGTGGGAGGTGAGGAGAGAGGATGCGAGGATGCCAGGACCTCGTCTAGGGGAGATAGCACACAGGAGGTATAGCCAGGACCTCGTCTAGGGGAGATAGCACACAGGAGGTATAGCCAGGACCTCGTCTAGGGGAGATAGCACACAGGAGGTATAGCCAGGACCTCGTCTAGGGGAGATAGCACACAGGAGGTATAGCCAGGACCTCGTTTAGGGGAGATAACACACAGGAGGTATAGCCAGGACCTTGTCTAGGGGAGATAGCACACAGGAGGTAGCCAGGACCTCGTCTAGGGGAGATAACACACAGGAAGTAGCCAGGACCTCGTCTAGGGGAGATAGCACACAGGAGGTAGCCAGGACCTCGTTTAGGGGAGATAACACACAGGAGGTATAGCCAGGACCTCGTCTAGGGGAGATAGCACACAGGAGGTAGCCAGGACCTCGTCTAGGGGAGATAACACACAGGAAGTAGCCAGGACCTCGTCTAGGGGAGATAACACACAGGAAGTAGCCAGGACCTCGTCTAGGGGAGATAACACACAGGAGGTATAGCCAGGACCTCGTCTAGGGGAGATAACACACAGGAGGTATAGCCAGGACCTCGTCTAGGGGAGATAACACACAGGAGGTATAGCCAGGACCTCGTCTAGGGGAGATAACACACAGGAGGTATAGCCAGGACCTCGTCTAGGGGAGATAACACACAGGAGTTAGCCAGGACCTCGTCTAGGGGAGATAACACACAGGAGGTAGCGGAGATAACACACAGGAGGTAGCCAGGCTCCTGATGAAGACATCAACAGACCTTTCATGTTGACAGAGGAGTGAACTCTCCCTGCTTATCAGGCTAATCACACACACACACTCACTCACTCACACACACCACACCACTCCCCAACACCTCGCAATACATAAAAAATTAGGCAACCATTTAAATTAGCATAATGGTACTAGCTGATTAACGTCGTAGCCTAGCTTCACACTGTTGCTGTCGAGACCCCCGTAACAGTTATAATTGAATGTCATCTCATTTTAAAGGATGTCACTGCTGCCATCCACGTAGCATAACGTCTCTCTCTCTCTACTGCTGTAGTCGTGTTGTCAGTGTTAGCTGATTAACAGTGTAGCAGACCAACTAGCTATAGGTTTTGTCTAATAGATAACTGCCTGTGTCCTCTCAACAGTCCACATAGGATAGTGTTTCTCACATAGATAGCATTTCTATTTCGGTGGGTATTGTGGGTATTGCGTCTGCTCTGCTGCATTGTACCGCTCTCTCTTCAGAGGAGGCTCCTCAGAGGAGGAAGGGGAGGACCATCCTCCTCAGTGAATTTTATTAAAAAATAAAACTATAGTAAATATAATCACTTCACCAAATTATAGATTAAAACACTGTTTTGCAATGAAGGTATACAGTAGCCTCAACAGCACTCTGTAGGGTAGCACCATGGTATAGCCGGAGGACAGATAGCTTCCGTCCTCCTCTGGGTACATTGATTTTAAATACAAAACACAGGAAGCTCATGGATCTCACCCCATTCCATAGACTTCCACAGTAAATATGACAACTTCTGGAGGACGTCCTCCAACCTATCAGATCTTTTGCAGTATGAACTGAAATGTTGTCCACCCAATCAAAGGATCAGAAAATGAATCTAGTACTGAAAGCATAAGCTACACCTAGCTAGCACTGCAGTTCATACAATGTGGTGAGTAGTTTTTATTTATTTAACTAGGCAAGTCAGTTAAGATTTTTTTTACAATGACAGCCTAGGAACAGTGGGTTAACTGCCTTGTTCAGGGACAGAACGACATATTTTTATCTTGTCAGCTCGGGGGTTTGATCTAGCAACCTTTACGGTTACTGGCACAACGCTCTAACCACCAGGCTACCTGCTGGTTACTGGCACAACGCTCTAACCACTAGGCTACCTGCTGGTTACTAGTCCAACGCTCTAACCACTAGGCTACCTGCTGGTTACTGGCACAACGCTCTAACCACTAGGCTACCTGCTGGTTACTAGTCCAACGCTCTAACCACTATGCTACCTGCTGGTTACTAGTCCAACACTCTAACCACTAGACAACCTGCTGGTTACTAGTCCAACACTCTAACCACTAGGCTACCTGCTGGTTACTGGCACAATGCTCTAACCACTAGGCTACCTGCTGGTTACTGGCACAACGCTCTAACCACTAGGCTACCTGCTGGTTACTAGTCCAACGCTCTAACCACGAGGCTACCTGCTGGTTACTAGTCCAACGCTCTAACCACTAGGCTACCTGCTGGTTACTAGTCCAACGCTCTAACCACTATGCTACCTGCTGGTTACTAGTCCAACGCTCTAACCACTAGGCTACCTGCTGGTTACTAGTCCAACACTCTAACCACTAGACTACCTGCTGGTTACTAGTCCAACGCTCTAACCACTAGGCTACCTGCTGGTTACTAGTCCAACACTCTAACCACTAGACTACCTGCTGGTTACTAGTCCAACACTCTAACCACTAGGCTACCCTGCTGGTTACTAGTCCAACACTCTAACCACTAGACTACCTGCTGGTTACTGGCACAATGCTCTAACCACTAGGCTACCTGCTGGTTACTGGCACAACGCTCTAAACCACTAGGCTACCTGCTGGTTACTGGCACAACGCTCTAACCACTAGGCTACCTGCTGGTTACTAGTCCAACGCTCTAACCACTAGGCTACCTGCTGGTTACTAGTCCAATGCTCTAACCACTAGAATACCTACCGGTTACTAGTCCAACGCTCTAACCACTAGACTACCTGCTGGTTACTGGCACAACGCTCTAACCACTAGACTACCTGCTGGTTACTGGCACAACGCTCTAACCACTAGGCTACCTACTGGTTACTGGCACAACGCTCTAACCACTAGGCTACCTGCTGGTTACTAGTCCAACGCTCTAACCACTAGACTACCTGCTGGTTACTGGCACAACGCTCTAACCACTAGGCTACCTGCTGGTTACTGGCACAACGCTCTAACCACTAGGCTACCTGCTGGTTACTTGCACAACGCTC
>NC_088399.1:92933674-92961174 GCF_034236695.1 Oncorhynchus nerka | reverse complement strand
ATGGTGGCTGGCTGTCTCTGGTATTAGTTTGTGTCCCAAACAGCACCTTAATCCCTACATAGTGCGCTACTTTTGATCAGAACCCTGTCCTAATATGGTGCCATCTGGTGCCATCTGTCACGTCAAAGACTCATATTTAACTGAAAGCACAAAGCCATTACCTGTGGTTGTATTGTGTTTGGCCGGTGTGAGGGAGGGGAACACTAGGATAATTAAAAGGAGAAGTGCCATCCCTCCACCTGCGGACAGAAGAGGGGGGGGGAGATATTCAGATTGGGGGGAGGAAAGAGAGAGTTACATGAAGGATGGATAGTGCAAAGAGACAGAGACAAAAAAGGAGAGAGAAAGGAAGGGAAGCAGGGAGGATGTAGGAGAGAGATAGTAAGACCGCTTCACAATTACTACACGTTACTCAGGTAGAATACGACACTGGTCTGCAACACGTTACTCAGGTAGAATACGACACTGGTCTGCTACACGTTACTCAGGTAGAATACGACACTGGTCTGTAACACGTTACTCAGGTAGAATACAACACTCATCTGCTACACGTTAGTCAGGTAGAATACGACACTGCTACACGTTACTCAGGTAGAATACGACACTGGTCTGCTACACGTTACTCAGGTAGAATACGACACTGGTCTGCTACACGTTACTCAGGTAGAATACGACACTGGTCTGCTACACGTTACTCAGGTAGAATACGACACTGGTCTGATACACGTTACTCAGGTAGAATACGATACTGGTCTGCTACACGTTACTCAGGTAGATTACGGCACTGGTCTGTTACATGTTACTCAGGAAGAATACGACACTGGTCTGTTACACGTTACTCAGGTAGAATACGACACTGGTAGATTACGACACTGGTCTGCTACACGTTACTCGGGTAGAATACGACACTCGTCTGCTACACGTTACTCAGGTAGAATAGGACACTGGTCTGCTCCACGTTACTCAGGTAGAATACGACACTGGTCTGCTCCACGTTACTCAGGTAGAATACGACACTGGTCTGCTACACGTTACTCAGGTAGAATACGACACTGGTCTGCTACACGTTACTCAGGTAGAATACGACACTGGTCTGCTCCACGTTACTCAGGTAGAATACGACACTGGTCTGCTCCACGTTACTCAGGTAGAATACGACACTCGTCTGCGACACGTTACTCAGGTAGAATACGACACTGGTCTGCTACACGTTACTCAGGTAGAATACGATACTGGTCTGCTACACGTTACTCAGGTAGAATACGACACTGGTCTGCTACACGTTACTCAGGTAGAATACGACACTGGTCTGCTACACGTTACTCAGGTAGAATACGACACTGGTCTGCTACACGTTACTCAGGTAGAATACGACACTCATCTGCTACACGTTACTCAGGTAGAATACAACACTGGTCTGTTACACGTTACTCAGGTAGAATACGACACTCATCTGCTACACGTTACTCAGGTAGAATACGACACTGGTCTGCAATACATTACTCAGGTAGAATACGACACTGCTACACGTTACTCAGGTAGAATACGACACTGGTCTGTTACACATTACTCGGGTAGAATACGAAACTGGTCTGTTACACGTTACTCAGGTAGAACACGACACTGGTCTGCTACACGTTACTCAGGTAGAATACAACACTGCTACACGTTACTCAGGTAGAATACGACACTAGTCTGTTACACGTTACTCAGGTAGAATACGAAACTGGTCTGTTACACATTACTCAGGTAGAATACGACACTGGTCTGCTACACGTTACTCAGGTAGAATACGACACTGGTCTGCTACACGTTACTCAGGTAGAATACGACACTGGTCTGTTACACATTACTCAGGTAGAATACGACACTGGTCTGCTACACGTTACTCAGGTAGAATACGACACTGGTCTGTTACACGTTACTCAGGTAGAATACGACACTGGTCTGTTACACGTTACTCAGGTAGAATACGACACTGGTCTGCTACACGTTACTCAGGTAGAATACGACACTGGTCTGTTACACGTTACTCAGGTAGAATACGACACTGGTCTGCTACACGTTACTCAGGTAGAATACGACACTGGTCTGTTACACGTTACTCAGGTAGAATACGACACTGGTCTGTTACACGTTACTCAGGTAGAATCGACACTGGTCTGCTACACGTTACTCAGGTAGAATACGACACTGGTCTGCTACACGTTACTCAGGTAGAATACGACACTGGTCTGCTACACGTTACTCAGGTAGAATACGACACTGGTCTGCTACACGTTACTCAGGTAGAATACGACACTGGTCTGCTACACGTTACTCAGGTAGAATACGACACTGGTCTGTTACACGTTACTCAGGTAGAATACGACACTGGTCTGCTACACGTTACTCAGGTAGAATACGACACTGGTCTGCTACACGTTACTCAGGTAGAATACGACACTGGTCTGTTACACGTTACTCAGGTAGAATACGACACTGGTCTGTTACACGTTACTCAGGTAGAATACGACACTGGTCTGCTACACGTTACTCAGGTAGAATACGACACTGGTCTGCTACACGTTACTCAGGTAGAATACGACACTGGTCTGTTACACGTTACTCAGGTAGAATACGACACTGGTCTGCTACACGTTACTCAGGTAGAATACGACACTGGTCTGCTACACGTTACTCAGGTAGATTACGACACTGGTCTGTTACATGTTACTCAGGAAGATTACGACACTGGTCTGTTACACATTACTCAGGTAGAATACGACACTGGTCTGTTACACGTTACTCAGGTAGAATACGACACTGGTCTGCTACACGTTACTCAGGTAGAATACGACACTGGTCTGTTACACGTTACTCAGGTAGAATACGACACTGGTCTGCTACACGTTACTCAGGTAGAATACGACACTGGTCTGCTCCACGTTACTCAGGTAGAATAAGACACTGGTCTGTTACACGTTACTCAGGTAGAATACGACACTGGGCTGTTACATGTTACTCAGGAAGAATACGACACTGGTCTGTTACACGTTACTCAGGTAGAATACGACACTGGTCTGCGACACTGTTACTCAGGTAGAATACGACACTGGTCTGCTACACGTTACTCAGGTAGAATACGACACTGGTCTGCTACACGTTACTCAGGTAGAATACGACACTGGTCTGCTACACGTTACTCAGGGAATAAGTTACTCACTGGTCTGGTTACTCAGGTAGAATACGACACTGGTCTGCTACACGTTACTCAGGTAGAATACGACACTGGTCTGCTACACGTTACTCAGGTAGAATACGACACTGGTCTGCTACACGTTACTCAGGTAGAATACGACACTGGTCTGCTACACGTTACTCAGGTAGAATACGACACTGGTCTGCTACACGTTACTCAGGTAGAATACGACACTGGTCTGCTACACGTTACTCAGGTAGAATACGACACTGGTCTGTTACACGTTACTCAGGTAGAATACGACACTGGTCTGCTACACGTTACTCAGGTAGATTACGACACTGGTCTGTTACACGTTACTCAGGTAGAATACGACACTGGTCTGTTACATGTTACTCAGGAAGAATACGACACTGGTCTGTTACACGTTACTCAGGTAGAATACGACACTGGTCTGCTACACGTTACTCAGGTAGAATACGACACTGGTCTGCTCCACGTTACTCAGGTAGAATACGACACTGGTCTGCTCCACGTTACTCAGGTAGAATACGACACTGGTCTGCTACACGTTACTCAGGTAGAATACGACACTGGTCTGCTCCACGTTACTCAGGTAGAATACGACACTGGTCTGTTACACGTTACTCAGGTAGAATACGAACACTGGTCTGTTACACGTTACTCAGGTAGAATACGACACTGGTCTGTTACACGTTACTCAGGTAGAATACGACACTGGTCTGTTACACGTTACTCAGGTAGAATACGACACTGGTCTGTTACACGTTACTCAGGTAGAATACGACACTCTGGTCTGCTACACGTTACTCAGGTAGAATACGACACTGGTCTGTTACACGTTACTCAGGTAGAATACGACACTGGTCTGTTACACGTTACTCAGGTAGAATACGACACTGGTCTGTTACACGTTACTCAGGTAGAATACGACACTGGTCTGGTAGAATACGACACTGGTCTGCTACACGTTACTCAGGTAGAATACGACACTGGTCTGCTACACGTTACTCAGGTAGAATCGACACTGGTCTGCTACACGTTACTCAGGTAGAATACGACACTGGTCTGCTACACGTTACTCAGGTAGAATACGACACTGGTCTGTTACACGTTACTCAGGAAGAATACGACACTGGTCTGTTACACGTTACTCAGGTAGAATACGACACTGGTCTGCTACACGTTACTCAGGTAGAATACGACACTGGTCTGCTCCACGTTACTCAGGTAGAATACGACACTGGTCTGCTACACGTTACTCAGGTAGAATACGACACTCGTCTGCTTCACGTTACTCAGGTAGAATAGGACACTGGTCTGTTACACGTTACTCAGGTAGAATACGACACTGGTCTGTTACACGTTACTCAGGTAGAATACGACACTGGTCTGCTACACGTTACTCAGGTAGAATACGACACTGGTCTGCTACACGTTACTCAGGTAGAATACGACACTGGTCTATTACACGTTACTCAGGTAGAATACGACACTGGTCTGCTACACGTTACTCAGGTAGAATACGACACTGGTCTGTTACACGTTACTCAGGTAGAATACGACACTGGTCTGCTACACGTTACTCAGGTAGAATACGACACTGGTCTGCTACACGTTACTCAGGTAGAATACGACACTGGTCTGTTACACGTTACTCAGGTAGAATACGATACTGGTCTGTTACACGTTACTCAGGTAGAATACGACACTGGTCTGTTACACGTTACTCAGGTAGAATACGACACTGGTCTGTTACACGTTACTCAGGTAGAATACGACACTGGTCTGCTACACGTTACTTACTCAGGTAGAATACGACACTGGTCTGCTACACGTTACTCAGGTAGAATACGACACTGGTCTGCTACACGTTACTCAGGTAGAATACGACACTGGTCTGCTACACGTTACTCAGGTAGAATACGACACTGGTCTGCTACACGTTACTCAGGTAGAATACGACACTGGTCTGTTACACGTTACTCAGGTAGAATACGACACTGGTCTGCTACACGTTACTCAGGTAGAATACGACACTGGTCTGCTACACGTTACTCAGGTAGAATACGACACTGGTCTGCTACACGTTACTCAGGTAGAATACGACACTGGTCTGTTACACGTTACTCAGGTAGAATACGACACTGGTCTGTTACACGTTACTCAGGTAGAATACGACACTGGTCTGCTACACGTTACTCAGGTAGAATACGACAGTGGTGCTACACGTTACTCAGGTAGAATACGACACTGGTCTGCTACACGTTACTCAGGTAGAATACGACACTGGTCTGTTACACGTTACTCAGGTAGAATACGACACTGGTCTGCTACACGTTACTCAGGTAGAATACGACACTGGTCTGCTACACGTTACTCAGGTAGAATACGACACTGGTCTGCTACACGTTACTCAGGTAGAATACGACACTGGTCTGCTACACGTTACTCAGGTAGAATACGACACTGGTCTGTTACACGTTACTCAGGTAGAATACGACACTGGTCTGTTACACGTTACTCAGGTAGAATACGACACTGGTCTGTTACACGTTACTCAGGTAGAATACGACACTGGTCTGCTACACGTTACTCAGGTAGAATACGACACTGGTCTGCTACACGTTACTCAGGTAGAATACGACACTGGTCTGCTACACGTTACTCAGGTAGAAGACACTGGTCTGTTACACGTTACTCAGGTAGAATACGACACTGGTCTGCTACACGTTACTCAGGTAGAATACGACACTGGTCTGTTACACGTTACTCAGGTAGAATACGACACTGGTCTGCTACACGTTACTCAGGTAGAATACGACACTGGTCTGCTACACGTTACTCAGGTAGAATACGACACTGGTCTGCTACACGTTACTCAGGTAGAATACGACACTGGTCTGTTACACGTTACTCAGGTAGAATACGACACTGGTCTGTTACACGTTACTCAGGTAGAATACGACACTGGTCTGCTCCACGTTACTCAGGTAGAATACGACACTGGTCTGCTACACGTTACTCAGGTAGAATACGACACTGGTCTGCTCCACGTTACTCAGGTAGAATACGACACTGGTCTGCTACACGTTACTCAGGTAGAATACGACACTGGTCTGCTACACGTTACTCAGGTAGAATACGACACTGGTCTGCTCCACGTTACTCAGGTAGAATACGACACTGGTCTGCTACACGTTACTCAGGTAGAATACGACACTGCTACACGTTACTCAGGTAGAATACGACACTGGTCTGTTACACGTTACTCAGGTAGAATACGACACTGGTCTGTTACACGTTACTCAGGTAGAATACGACACTGGTCTGCTACACGTTACTCAGGTAGAATACGACACTGGTCTGTTACACGTTACTCAGGTAGAATACGACACTCATCTGCTACACGTTACTCAGGTAGAATACAACACTGGTCTGTTACACGTTACTCAGGTAGAATACGACACTGGTCTGCTACACGTTACTCAGGTAGAATACTGACACTGGTCTGTTACACGTTACTCAGGTACGACAGAATACTCAGGTAGACACTGGTCTGTTACACGTTACTCAGGTAGAATACGACACTGGTCTGCTACACGTTACTCAGGTAGAATACGACACTGGTATGCTACACGTTACTCAGGTAGAATACGACACTGGTCTGCTCCACGTTACTCAGGTAGAATACGACACTGGTCTGCTACACGTTACTCAGGTAGAATACGACACTGCTACACGTTACTCAGGTAGAATACGACACTGGTCTGTTACACGTTACTCAGGTAGAATACGACACTGGTCTGTTACACGTTACTCAGGTAGAATACGACACTGGTCTGCTACACGTTACTCAGGTAGAATACGACACTGGTCTGCTACACGTTACTCAGGTAGAATACGACACTGGTCTGCTACACGTTACTCAGGTAGAATACGACACTGGTCTGCTACACGTTACTCAGGTAGAATACGACACTCATCTGCTACACGTTACTCAGGTAGAATACGACACTGGTCTGTTACACGTTACTCAGGTAGAATACGACACTGGTCTGCTACACGTTACTCAGGTAGAATACGACACTGGTCTGTTACACGTTACTCAGGTAGAATACGACACTGGTCTGCTACACGTTACTCAGGTAGAATACGACACTGGTCTGCTACACGTTACTCAGGTAGAATACGACACTGGTCTGCTACACGTTACTCAGGTAGAATACGACACTGGTCTGCTACACGTTACTCAGGTAGAATACGACACTGGTCTGCTACACGTTACTCAGGTAGAATACGACACTGGTCTGCTACACGTTACTCAGGTAGAATACGACACTGGTCTGCTACACGTTACTCAGGTAGAATACGACACTGGTCTGTTACACGTTACTCAGGTAGAATACGACACTGGTCTGTTACACGTTACTCAGGTAGAATACGACACTGGTCTGTAGTTACTCAGGTAGAATACGACACTGGTCTGTTACACGTTACTCAGGTAGAATACGACACTGGTCTGCTACACGTTACTCAGGTAGAATACGACACTGGTCTGCTACACGTTACTCAGGTAGAATACGACACTGGTCTGCTACACGTTACTCAGGTAGAATCGACACTGGTCTGTCCACGTTACTCAGGTAGAATACGACACTGGTCTGCTACACGTTACTCAGGTAGAATACGACACTGGTCTGTTACACGTTACTCAGGTAGAATACGACACTGGTCTGTTACACGTTACTCAGGTAGAATACGACACTGGTCTGCTACACGTTACTCAGGTAGAATACGACACTGGTCTGGTCTGTTACAGGTACACGTTACTCAGGAATACGACACTGGTCTGTTACACGTTACTCAGGTAGAATACGACACTGGTCTGCTACACGTTACTCAGGTAGAATCTGACACTGGTCTGCTACACGTTACTCAGGTAGAATACGACACTGGTCTGTTACACGTTACTCAGGTAGAATACGACACTGGTCTGTTACACGTTACTCAGGTAGAATACGACACTGGTCTGTTACACGTTACTCAGGTAGAATACGACACTGGTCTGCTACACGTTACTCAGGTAGAATACGACACTGGTCTGCTACACGTTACTCAGGTAGAATACGACACTGGTCTGCTACACGTTACTCAGGTAGAATACGACACTGGTCTGCTACACGTTACTCAGGTAGAATACGACACTGGTCTGCTACACGTTACTCAGGTAGAATACGACACTGGTCTGTTACACGTTACTCAGGTAGAATACGACACTGGTCTGTTACACGTTACTCAGGTAGAATACGACACTGGTCTGTTACACGTTACTCAGGTAGAATACGACACTGGTCTGCTACACGTTACTCAGGTAGAATACGACACTGGTCTGCTACACGTTACTCAGGTAGAATACGACACTGGTCTGCTACACGTTACTCAGGTAGAATACGACACTGGTCTGCTACACGTTACTCAGGTAGAATACGACACTGGTCTGCTACACATTACTCAGGTAGAATACGACACTGGTCTTCTACACGTTACTCAGGTAGAATATGACACTGGTCTGCTACACGTTACTCAGGTAGAATACGACACTCATCTGCTCCACGTTACTCAGGTAGAATACAACACTGGTCTATTACACGTTACTCAGGTGGAATACGACACTCATCTGCTACACGTTACTCAGGTAGAATACGACACTGGTCTGCTACACGTTACTCAGGTAGAATACGACACTGCTACACGTTACTCAGGTAGAATACGACACTGGTCTGTTACACGTTACTCAGGTAGAATACGACACTGGTCTGCTACACGTTACTCAGGTAGAATACGACACTGGTCTGTTACACGTTACTCAGGTAGAATACGACACTGGTCTGTTACACGTTACTCAGGTAGAATACGACACTGGTCTGCTACACGTTACTCAGGTAGAATACGACACTGGTCTGCTACACACTCAGGTAGAATACGACACTGGTCTGCTACACGTTACTCAGGTAGAATACGACACTGGTCTGCTACACGTTACTCAGGTAGAATACGACACTGGTCTGCTACACGTTACTCAGGTAGAATACGACACTGGTCTGCTACACGTTACTCAGGTAGAATACGACACTGGTCTGCTACACGTTACTCAGGTAGAATACGACACTGGTCTGTTACACGTTACTCAGGTAGAATACGACACTGGTCTGCTACACGTTACTCAGGTAGAATACGACACTGGTCTGTTACACGTTACTCAGGTAGAATACGACACTGGTCTGCTACACGTTACTCAGGTAGAATACGACACTGGTCTGCTACACGTTACTCAGGTAGAATACGACACTGGTCTGCTACACGTTACTCAGGTAGAATACGACACTGGTCTGTTACACGTTACTCAGGTAGAATACGACACTGGTCTGTTACACGTTACTCAGGTAGAATACGACACTGGTCTGCTACACGTTACTCAGGTAGAATACGACACTGGTATGCTACACGTTACTCAGGTAGAATACGACACTGGTCTGCTCCACGTTACTCTCAGGTAGAATACGACACTGGTCTGCTACACGTTACTCAGGTAGAATACGACACTGGTCTGTTACACTAGGTCTGCTACACGTTACTCAGGTAGAATACGACACTGGTCTGTTACACGTTACTCAGGTAGAATACGACACTGGTCTGCTACACGTTACTCAGGTAGAATACGACACTGGTCTGCTACACGTTACTCAGGTAGACGACACTGGTCTGCTACACGTTACTCAGGTAGAATACGACACTGGTCTGCTACACGTTACTCAGGTAGAATACGACACTGGTCTGCTACACGTTACTCAGGTGGTCTGAACGTTACTCAGGTAGAATACGACACTGGTCTGCTACACGTTACTCAGGTAGAATACGACACTGGTCTGCTACACGTTACTCAGGTAGAATACGACACTGGTCTGCTACACGTTACTCAGGTAGAATACGACACTGGTCTGCTACACGTTACTCAGGTAGAATACGACACTGGTCTGCTACACGTTACTCAGGTAGAATACGACACTGGTCTGCTACACGTTACTCAGGTAGAATACGACACTGGTCTGCTACACGTTACTCAGGTAGAATACGACACTCAGGGTCTGCTACACGTTACTCAGGTAGAATACGACACTGGTCTGCTACACGTTACTCAGGTAGAATACGACACTGGTCTGCTACACGTTACTCAGGTAGAATACGACACTGGTCTGCTACACGTTACTCAGGTAGAATACGACACTGGTCTGCTACACGTTACTCAGGTAGAATACGACACTGGTCTGCTACACGTTACTCAGGTAGAATACGACACTGGTCTGCTACACGTTACTCAGGTAGAATACGACACTGGTCTGCTACACGTTACTCAGGTAGAATACGACACTGGTCTGTTACACGTTACTCAGGTAGAATACGACACTCGTCTGCTACACGTTACTCAGGTAGAATACAACACTGGTCTGCTACACGTTACTCAGGTAGAATACGACAGTGGTCTGCTACACGTTATTCAGGTAGAATACGACACTGGTCTGTTACACGTTACTCAGGTAGAATACGACACTGGTCTGTTACACTTTACTCAAGTAGAATACGACACTGGTCTGCTACACGTTACTCAGGTAGAATACGACACTGGTATGCTACACGTTACTCAGGTAGAATACGACACTGGTCTGCTACACGTTACTCAGGTAGAATACGACACTGGTCTGCTACACGTTACTCAGGTAGAATACGACACTGGTCTGCTCCACGTTACTCAGGTAGAATACGACACTGGTCTGTTACACGTTACTCAGGTAGAATACGACACTGGTCTGCTACACGTTACTCAGGTAGAATACGACACTGGTCTGCTACACGTTACTCAGGTAGAATACGACACTCATCTGCTCCACGTTACTCAGGTAGAAGACACTGGTCTGCTACACGTTACTCAGGTGAATACAACACACCTGTTACACGTTACTCAGGTAGAATACGACACTGGTCTGCTACACGTTACTCAGGTAGAATACGACACTGGTCTGTTACACGTTACTCAGGTAGAATACGACACTGGTCTGCTCCACGTTACTCAGGTAGAATACGACACTGGTCTGCTACACGTTACTCAGGTAGAATACGACACTGGTCTGCTCCACGTTACTCAGGTAGAATACGACACTGGTCTGCTACACGTTACTCAGGTAGAATACGACACTGGTCTGCTCCACGTTACTCAGGTAGTACGACACTGGTCTGCTCCACGTTACTCAGGTAGAATACACTGGTCTGCTACACGTTACTCAGGTAGAATACGATACTGGTCTGCTACACGTTACTCAGGTAGAATACGACACTGGTCTGCTACACGTTACTCAGGTAGAATACGACACTGGTCTGCTACACATTACTCAGGTAGAATACGACACTGGTCTGCTACACGTTACTCAGGTAGAATACGACACTGGTCTGCTACACGTTACTCAGGTAGAATACGACACTGCTACACGTTACTCAGGTAGAATACGACACTGGTCTGTTACACGTTACTCAGGTAGAATACGACACTGGTCTGCTACACGTTACTCAGGTAGAATACGACACTGGTCTGTTACACGTTACTCAGGTAGAATACGACACTGGTCTGTTACACGTTACTCAGGTAGAATACGACACTGGTCTGCTACACGTTACTCAGGTAGAATACGACACTGGTCTGTTACACGTTACTCAGGTAGAATACGACACTCGTCTACTACACGTTACTCAGGTAGAATACGACACTGGTCTGCTACACGTTACTCAGGTAGAATCGACACTGGTCTGTACACGTTACTCAGGTAGAATACGACACTGGTCTGTTACACGTTACTCAGGTAGAATACGACACTGGTCTGCTACACGTTACTCAGGTAGAATACGACACTGGTCTGCTACACGTTACTCAGGTAGAATACGACACTGGTCTGTTACACGTTACTCAGGTAGAATACGACACTGGTCTGCTACACGTTACTCAGGTAGAATACGACACTGGTCTGTTACACGTTACTCAGGTAGAATACGACACTGGTCTGCTACACGTTACTCAGGTAGAATACGACACTGGTCTGCTACACGTTACTCAGGTAGAATACGACACTGGTCTGCTACACGTTACTCAGGTAGAATACGACACTGGTCTGCTACACGTTACTCAGGTAGAATACGACACTGGTCTGCTACACGTTACTCAGGTAGAATACGACACTGGTCTGTTACACGTTACTCAGGTAGAATACGACACTGGTCTGTTACATGTTACTCAGGAAGAATACGACACTGGTCTGTTACACGTTACTCAGGTAGAATACGACACTGGTAGAATACGACACTGGTCTGCTACACGTTACTCAGGTAGAATACGACACTGGTCTGCTACACGTTACTCAGGTAGAATACGACACTGGTCTGCTACACGTTACTCAGGTAGAATACGACACTGGTCTGCTACACGTTACTCAGGTAGAATACGACACTGGTCTGTTACACGTTACTCAGGTAGAATACGACACTGGTCTGCTACACGTTACTCAGGTAGAATACGACACTGGTCTGCTACACGTTACTCAGGTAGAATACGACACTGGTCTGCTACACGTTACTCAGGTAGAATACGACACTGGTCTGCTACACGTTACTCAGGTAGAATACGACACTGGTCTGCTACACGTTACTCAGGTAGAATACGACACTGGTCTGTTACACGTTACTCAGGTAGAATACGACACTGGTCTGTTACACTTTACTCAAGTAGAATACGACACTGGTCTGCTACACGTTACTCAGGTAGAATACGACACTGGTATGCTACACGTTACTCAGGTAGAATACGACACTGGTCTGCTCCACGTTACTCAGGTAGAATACGACACTGGTCTGCTACACGTTACTCAGGTAGAATCACTGCTAGTTACTCAGGTAGAATACGACACTGGTCTGTTACACGTTACTCAGGTAGAATACGACACTGGTCTGTTACACGTTACTCAGGTAGAATACGACACTGGTCTGCTACACGTTACTCAGGTATACGACACTGGTAGAACGTTACTCAGGTAGAATACAACACTGGTCTGCTACACGTTACTCAGGTAGAATACGACACTCATCTGCTCCACGTTACTCAGGTAGAATACGACACTCATCTGCTACACGTTACTCAGGTAGAATACAACACTGGTCTGTTACACGTTACTCAGGTAGAATACGACACTCATCGCCGACACGTTACTCAGGTAGAATACGACACTCATCGCCGACACGTTACTCAGGTAGAATACGACACTGGTCTATTACACGTTACTCAGGTGGAATACGACACTCATCTGCTACACGTTACTCAGGTAGAATACGACACTGGTCTGTTACACGTTACTCAGGTAGAATACGACACTGGTCTGCTCCACGTTACTCAGGTAGAATACGACACTGATCTGCTACACGTTACTCAGGTAGAATACGACACTGGTCTGCTACACGTTACTCAGGTAGAATACGACACTGGTCTGCTACACGTTACTCAGGTAGAATACGACACTGGTCTGCTCCACGTTACTCAGGTAGAATACGACACTGGTCTGCTCCACGTTACTCAGGTAGAATACGACACTGGTCTGCTACACGTTACTCAGGTAGAATACGACACTGGTCTGCTACACGTTACTCAGGTAGTATACGACACTGGTCTGCTACACGTTACTCAGGTAGAATACGACACTGGTCTGCTACACGTTACTCAGGTAGAATAGGACACTGGTCTGCTACACGTTACTCAGGTAGAATACGACACTGGTCTGCTACACGTTACTCAGGTAGAATACGATACTGGTCTGCTACATGTTACTCAGGTAGAATACGACACTGGTCTGCTACACGTTACTCAGGTAGAATACGACACTGGTCTGCTACACGTTACTCAGGTAGTATACGACACTGGTCTGCTACACGTTACTCAGGTAGAATACGACACTGGTCTGCTACACGTTACTCAGGTAGAATACGACACTGGTCTGCTACACGTTACTCAGGTAGAATACGACACTGGTCTGTTACACGTTACTCAGGTAGAATACGACACTCATCTGCTACACGTTACTCAGGTAGAATACAACACTGGTCTGTTACACGTTACTCAGGTAGAATACGACACTCATCTGCTACACGTTACTCAGGTAGAATACAACACTGGTCTGTTACACGTTACTCAGGTAGAATACGACACTCATCTGCTACACGTTACTCAGGTAGAATACGACACTGGTCTATTACACGTTACTCAGGTGGAATACGACACTCATCTGCTACACGTTACTCAGGTAGAATACGACACTGGTCTGTTACACGTTACTCAGGTAGAATACGACACTGGTCTGCTCCACGTTACTCAGGTAGAATACGACACTGATCTGCTACACGTTACTCAGGTAGAATACGACACTGGTCTGCTACACGTTACTCAGGTAGAATACGACACTGGTCTGCTACACGTTACTCAGGTAGAATACGACACTGGTCTGCTCCACGTTACTCAGGTAGAATACGACACTGGTCTGCTCCACGTTACTCAGGTAGAATACGACACTGGTCTGCTACACGTTACTCAGGTAGAATACGACACTGGTCTGCTACACGTTACTCAGGTAGTATACGACACTGGTCTGCTACACGTTACTCAGGTAGAATACGACACTGGTCTGCTACACGTTACTCAGGTAGAATAGGACACTGGTCTGCTACACGTTACTCAGGTAGAATACGACACTGGTCTGCTACACGTTACTCAGGTAGAATACGACACTGGTCTGCTACACGTTACTCAGGTAGAATACGACACTGGTCTGCTACACGTTACTCAGGTAGAATACGACACTGGTCTGCTACACGTTACTCAGGTAGAATACGACACTGGTCTGCTACACGTTACTCAGGTAGAATACGACACTGGTCTGCTACACGTTACTCAGGTAGAATAGGACACTGGTCTGCTACACGTTACTCAGGTAGAATACTGACACTGGTCTGCTACACGTTACTCAGGTAGAATACGACACTGGTCTGTTACACGTTACTCAGGTAGAATACGACACTGGTCTGCTACACGTTACTCAGGTAGAATACGACACTGGTCTGCTCCACGTTACTCAGGTAGAATACGACACTGGTCTGCTACACGTTACTCAGGTAGAATACGACACTGGTCTGCTACACGTTACTCAGGTAGAATACGACACTGGTCTGCTACACGTTACTCAGGTAGAATAGGACACTGGTCTGCTACACGTTACTCAGGTAGAATACGACACTGGTCTGCTACACGTTACTCAGGTAGAATACGACACTGGTCTGCTCCACGTTACTCAGGTAGAATACGACACTGGTCTGCTACACGTTACTCAGGTAGAACACGACACTGGTCTGTTACACGTTACTCAGGTAGAATACGATACTGGTCTGCTACACGTTACTCAGGTAGAATACGACACTGGTCTGCTACACGTTACTCAGGTAGTATACGACACTGGTCTGCTACACGTTACTCAGGTAGAATACGACACTGGTCTGCTACACGTTACTCAGGTAGAATAGGACACTGGTCTGCTACACGTTACTCAGGTAGAATACGACACTGGTCTGCTACACGTTACTCAGGTAGAATACGACACTGGTCTGTTACACGTTACTCAGGTAGAATACGACACTCGTCTGCTACACGTTACTCAGGTAGAATACGACACTGGTCTGCTCCACGTTACTCAGGTAGAATACGACACTGGTCTGCTCCACGTTACTCAGGTAGAATACGACACTGGTCTGCTACACGTTACTCAGGTAGAACACGACACTGGTCTGTTACACGTTACTCAGGTAGAATACGATACTGGTCTGCTACACGTTACTCAGGTAGATTACGACACTGGTCTGTTACATGTTACTCAGGAAGATTACGACACTGGTCTGTTACACGTTACTCAGGTAGAATACGACACTGGTCTGCTACACGTTACTCGGGTAGAATACGACACTGGTCTGCTCCACGTTCCTCAGGTAGAATACGACACTGGTCTGTTACACGTTACTCAGGTAGAATACGACACTGGTCTGCTACACGTTACTCAGGTAGAATACGACACTGGTCTGCTACACGTTACTCAGGTAGAATACGACACTGGTCTGCTACACGTTACTCAGGTAGAATACGACACTGCTACACGTTACTCAGGTAGAATAAGACACTGGTCTGTTACACGTTACTCAGGTAGAATACGAAACTGGTCTGTTACACGTTACTCAGGTAGATTACGACACTGGTCTGTTACACGTTACTCAGGTAGAATACGACACTGGGCTGTTACATGTTACTCAGGTAGAATACGACACTGGTCTGCTACACGTTACTCAGGTAGAATACGACACTGGTCTGTTACACGTTACTCAGGTAGAATACGACACTGGTCTGCTACACGTTACTCAGGTAGAATACGACACTGGTCTGTTACACGTTACTCAGGTAGAATACGACACTGGTCTGTTACACGTTACTCAGGTAGAATACGACACTGGTCTGCTACACGTTACTGAGGTACGACACTGGTACGTTACTCAGGTAGAATACGACACTCGTCTGCTACACGTTACTCAGGTAGAATACAACACTGGTCTGCTACACGTTACTCAGGTAGAATACGACACTGGTCTGCTACACGTTACTCAGGTAGAATACGACACTGGTCTGTTACACATTACTCAGGTAGAATACGACACTGGTCTGCTACACGTTACTCAGGTAGAATACGACACGGGTCTGCTACACGTTACTCAGGTAGAATACGACACTGGTCTGTTACACGTTACTCAGGTAGAATACGACACTCGTCTGCTACACGTTACTCAGGTAGAATACGACACTGGTCTGCTCCACGTTACTCAGGTAGAATACGACACTGGTCTGCTCCACGTTACTCAGGTAGAATACGACACTGGTCTGCTACACGTTACTCAGGTAGAATAGGACACTGGTCTGTTACACGTTACTCAGGTAGAATACGATACTGGTCTGTTACACGTTACTCAGGTAGAATACGACACTGGGCTGTTACATGTTACTCAGGAAGAATACGACACTGGTCTGTTACACGTTACGCAGGTAGAATACGACACTGGTCTGCTACACGTTACTCAGGTAGAATACGACACTGCTACACATTACTCAGGTAGAATACGACACAGGTCTGTTACACGTTACTCAGGTAGAATATGAAACTGGTCTGTTACACGTTACTCAGGTAGAACACGACACTGGTCTGTTACACGTTACTCAGGTAGAATACGACACTGGTCTGCTCCACGTTACTCAGGTAGAATACGACACTGATCTGCTACACGTTACTCAGGTAGAATACGACACTGGTCTGCTACACGTTACTCAGGTAGAATACGACACTGGTCTGCTACACGTTACTCAAGTAGAATACGACACTCGTCTGCGACACGTTACTCAGGTAGAATACGACACTGGTCTGCTACACGTTACTCAGGTAGAATACGACACTGGTCTGCTCCACGTTCCTCAGGTAGAATACGACACTGGTCTGCTACACGTTACTCAGGTAGAATACGACACTGGTCTGCTTCACGTTACTCAGGTAGAATACGACACTGGTCTGCTACACGTTACTCGGGTAGAATACGACACTCGTCTGCTACACGTTACTCAGGCAGTGTAAACAGAAATATCTCGTTGAGCCAACACTCCTACAGTATAAATTATAATAGCAGAGCAATGTTTTTGAAACATCTGAAATGTACAACCATGTTCCTAATATTTGAGTTTTTTTCTGAAATTGCCATAACAGTTACATTCTGAAATTGTCTCAAGAACTGCCGGCTGCACTGAGCCCATCACAGCCACCATAAATATTTAAACACTATGGAAGCCCATTCTGTTGTATTGAGAAATGTATAATGTGTTCATGAGTTGATATGTAAAATGGTTGCAAATAGCCAATGGGATTTGTATGCTGGGGTTGAGTTATTTGAATGAACAAATGATAATGGGGTTTTCGTTTCTTGCATTGAAGTGATTGGATTACGAGATGGAAGGGAGGTCAAAGTTCAATGATGTATCGGAGAGTTGGGTAGTCGACTGTTGGGCTGAAGACACTGTAGAGAGTGGTCGACTGTTGGGCTGAAGACACTGTAGAGAGTAGTCGACTGTTGGGCTGAAGACACTGTAGAGAGTAGTCGACTGTTGGCCTGAAGACACTGTAGAGAGTAGTCGACTGTTGGGCTGAAGACACTGTAGAGAGTAGTCGACTGTTGGCCTGAAGACACTGTAGAGAGTAGTCCACTGTTGGGCTGAAGAAACTGTAGAGAGTAGTCGACTGTTGGGCTGAAGAAACTGTAGAGAGTAGTCGACTGTTGGGCTGAAGGCACTGTAGAGAGTAGTCGACTGTTGGCCTGAAGACACGGTAGAGAGTAGTCGACTGTTGGGCTGAAGACACTGTAGAGAGTAGTCGACTGTTGGGCTGAAGACACTGTAGAGAGTAGTCGACTGTTGGCCTGAAGACACTGTAGAGAGTAGTCGACTGTTGGGCTGAAGACACTGTAGAGAGTAGTCGACTGTTGGCCTGAAGACACTGTAGAGAGTAGTCAACTGTTGGGCTGAAGAAACTGTAGAGAGTAGTCGACTGTTGGGCTGAAGAAACTGTAGAGAATAGTCGACTGTTGGGCTGAAGGCACTGTAGAGAGTAGTCGACTGTTGGCCTGAAGACACTGAAGAGAGTAGTCGACTGTTGGGCTGAAAACACTGTAGAGAGTAGTCGACTGTTGGGCTGAAGACACTGTAGAGAGCAGTCGACTGTTGGGCTGAAGACACTGTAGAGAGTAGTCAACTGTTGGGCTGAAGAAACTGTAGAGAGTAGTTGACTGTTGGGCTGAAGACACTGTAGAGAATAGTCGACTGTTGGGCTGAAGGCACTGTAGAGAGTAGTCGACTGTTGGGCTGAAGACACTGTAGAGAGCAGTCGACTGTTGGGCTGAAGACACTGTAGAGAGTAGTCGACTGTTGGGCTGAAGACACTGTAGAGAGTAGTCGACTGTTGGCCTGAAGACACTGTAGAGAGTAGTCGACTGTTGGGCTGAAGACACTATAGAGAGTAGTCGACTGTTGGCCTGAAGACACTGTAGAGAGTAGTCCACTGTTGGGCTGAAGAAACTGTAGAGGGTAGTCGACTGTTGGGCTGAAGAAACTGTAGAGAATAGTCGACTGTTGGGCTGAAGGCACTGTAGAGAGTAGTCGACTGTTGGCCTGAAGACACGGTAGAGAGTAGTCGACTGTTGGGCTGAAGACACTGTAGAGAGTAGTCGACTGTTGGCCTGAAGACACTGTAGAGAGTAGTCAACTGTTGGGCTGAAGAAACTGTAGAGAGTAGTCGACTGTTGGGCTGAAGAAACTGTAGAGAATAGTCGACTGTTGGGCTGAAGGCACTGTAGAGAGTAGTCGACTGTTGGCCTGAAGACACTGAAGAGAGTAGTCGACTGTTGGGCTGAAAACACTGTAGAGAGTAGTCGACTGTTGGGCTGAAGACACTGTAGAGAGCAGTCGACTGTTGGGCTGAAGACACTGTAGAGAGTAGTCAACTGTTGGGCTGAAGAAACTGTAGAGAGTAGTTGACTGTTGGGCTGAAGACACTGTAGAGAATAGTCGACTGTTGGGCTGAAGGCACTGTAGAGAGTAGTCGACTGTTGGGCTGAAGACACTGTAGAGAGCAGTCGACTGTTGGGCTGAAGGAACTGTAGAGAGCAGTCGACTGTTGGGCTGAAGACACTGTAGAGAGCATTCGACTGTTGGGCTGAAGGCACTGTAGAGAGTAGTCAACTGTTGGGCTGAAGACACTGTAGAGAGTAGTCGACTGTTGGGCTGAAGACACTATAGAGAGCAGTCGACTGTTGGGCTGAAGACACTGTAGAGAGTAGTCAACTGTTGGGCTGAAGAAACTGTAGAGAGTAGTTGACTGTTGGGCTGAAGACACTGTAGAGAGTAGTCGACTGTAATGTGTTAAGGAGAACATTAAATAAATCTGTTCCGTTTATTATAAGTACGCTCCGGAGTCTTCAGTAAAAGAACCCAGCATCTTAGGATGCAGTAAAAGAACCCAGCATCTTAGGATGCAGTAAAAGAACCCAGCATCTTAGGATGCAGTAAAAGAACCCAGCATCGTAGGATGCAGTAAAAGAACCCAACATCTTAGGATGCAGTAAAAGAACCCAGCATCTTAGGATGCAGTAAAAGAACCCAGCATCTTAGGATACAGTATAAGAACCCAGCATCTTAGGATGCAGTAAAAGAACCCAGCATCTTAGGATGCAGTAAAAGAACCCAGCATCTTAGGATGCAGTAAAAGAACCCAGCATCTTAGGATGCAGTAAAAGAACCCAACATCTTAGGATGCAGTAAAAGAACCCAGCATCTTAGGATACAACAACTGGCGACGAGGATAACGGAATTCCAAGGCGAAATCCTCAGACTACTGATGACCAACCGAGTGAACGAGCCAGAAAGTTAGCTAGTAACTAACGTGAGTAAATCAACTGGTCAGCTGGGAAGAAACGATGCTTGGGCTAATGAGAGCTATGGTACTTTTCAGTAGTGAGACCAGTTTGTGTTTCCAGTAGGCTAACGAGACCTTCAGCACATACTGTATGAGGAGCGATTTTTGCCATTTTTTGGAGGCCAACGAGATAGCTGACGACCGCAGAAGAGCGGAATTTCTATCAGTCGTGGGTTCAAAGACATTTACGCTGCTGAAAGATTTGTTAGCGCCGAAGAAGCCGGGAGAAGTTAGCTTCCAGGAGCTCATTTCAGAGACTTTTATGACCAAAACGGAACGTGTTGAGCGAGAGGAATGTTTTTCGGAATAGGAAGCAGTCGGCGGGAGAGACGTTAGCTGAGTATATAGCATCGCTAAAGGGACTGGCGGCTACATGTGAGTTTGGGGCTGCACTAGAGGAGCAGATGAGGGACCAGCTAGTTTAATGGAGATGCCAGTTAAGAGCTGCGCTGGCAAGATGTTAATTTTATTGATTTATTTTTTATTTATCCTTTATTTTACCAGGTAAAGTTGACTGAGAACACATTCTCATTTGCAGCAACGACCTGGGGAATAGTTACAGGGGAGAGCGCGACATATGGGGAGAATTTAACCTGGACAAAAGCATTGGACATCGTCAACAACTTGGAGTGCACAGCCCACAGTATGCAGAAACTCCATCAGACACCGACTCAGTTGAGAACCGATCAGTTGACCACAAAACGGGAGGGGCATCGACCTGGATCCAACAGTGGATGTCAGGCCAGAGGAGGGAGACGTCAAAGCCCTGTTTTCGCTGTTTGGGGACAAGAAATTCACAGCAGACCTGCCGTTACATGGAGTTACAATGCAGAGCGTGCCTGAAGACTGGACATCTTTAAAAGGGCTCGCAGGGAGAGAGCATCTGCGGGGAACAGAGCGTTTTCTAAGCAACGCTGTCAAACAGCACACTGTGATCCAGTGAAGGGGACACGCTACTTGACAACAGATCAAGTTTCCTGCAGGCTCCAGCACAGTCGGAAATCACCAGTCAGAAAAGGACTTGGGACTTTTTACTGTGTGTAGTGATAGTGAATCCTTATATGGTCATGGTGATGTAACGGGGGGGTAAAGATGGAGGTAGATACTGAGGCTGCCGTGTCTATCTCAGAGAAGCTATACAGCAGCAGACTTAAAGACGCATAAACTGTGGAGGTAGATCAAGAGTCAAAGTATTTATTGACTATAAACACGTTGATAGGTTTATACCAGATTAATAGAGGGCCTTATTTATTTATTTATTTAACTAGGCAAGTCAGTTAAAGAACAAATTCTTATTTTCAATGACGGCCTGTTCAGACAGATTTGTACCTTGTCAGCTCGGGGTTTTGAACTTGCAACCTTCCGGTTACTAGTGCAACGCTCTAACCACTAGACTACCCTGCCGCTTCTACACTCTAACCACTAGACTACCCTGCCGCCTCTACACTCTAACCACTAGACTACCCTGCCGCCTTATGAAGTATCAAGCTCTCCAGCTGTATTCCAACGTATCATGGACCAGGTCTTACAGGGTTAACCTGGGTCTGTGTACTTTCTGGATGACATTCTTATCACAGGGAAATCGGGCAGAGGACCACTTCCTGTAAGTGGTCCACAGCTCCAGGTTAACCCTGTAGAAGCAGTGTTAAAGAGGATGCAAGGGCGTGGGTTAAGAGTAAACAGGGACAAGTCTTTTCAGTCTAGTGTCACTTACTTAGGTCACAGGATAGACGAACAGGGGCTACATCCAGGCTAGACGAACAGGGGCTACATCCAGGCTAGACGAACAGGGACTACATCCAGGATAGACTAACAGGGACTACATCCAGGATAGACGAACAGGGACTAAATCCAGGATAGACTAACAGGGACTACATCCAGGATAGACGAACAGGGGCTACATCCAGGCTAGATGAACAGGGGCTACATCCAGGATAGATGAACAGGGACTACATCCAGGATGGACGAACAGGGGCTACATCCAGGCTAGACGAACAGGGGCTACATCCAGGATAGATGAACAGGGGCTACATCCAGGATAGATGAACAGGGGCTACATCCAGGATAGATGAACAGGGGCTACATCCAGGATAGACGAACAGGGGCTACATCCAGGATAGATGAACAGGGACTACATCCAGGATAGACAAACAGGGACTACATCCAGGCTAGACGAACAGGGGCTACATCCAGGATAGACGAACAGGGGCTACATCCAGGCTAGATGAACAGGGGCTACATCCAGGATAGACGAACAGGGACTACATCCAGGATAGACTAACAGGGGCTACATCCAGGATAGACGAACAGGGACTACATCCAGGATAGACTAACAGGGGCTACATCCAGGATAGACTAACAGGGGCTACATCCAGGATAGACTAACAGGGGCTACATCCAGGATAGACTAACAGGGGCTACATCCAGGATAGACTAACAGGGGCTACACCCAGGATAGACTAACAGGGGCTACATCCAGGATAGACTAACAGGGAACAGGGGCTACATCCAGGATAGAGGAACAGGGGCTACATCCAGGATAGACTAACAGGGGCTACATCCAGGATAGACTAACAGGGGCTACATCCAGGATAGACTAACAGGGGCTACATCCAGGATAGAGGAACAGGGGCTACATCCAGGATAGACTAACGGGGAACAGGGGCTACATCCAGGATAGACTAACGGGGAACAGGGGCTACATCCAGGATAGATGAACATATCAGTATGACATACAATACAAGTCCTCTCAGCAGCATGGCAGAAATCCAAACTATCAAGTGTCATTTTTCGATGTACTTCCCATTTTAGCGAAGGACATAGCCAGGGAAACTACCAAAGACAAAGGGTTTGGCAAAAAAGTGAAGCATTTTACACTGACAGGGTGACCTAACCATGTTACTGATCCTGAACTAAAGCCTTATTGGGTGAGAAGGGATGATCTCCCTGGAGAAAGTGATTGTGGGTTATGGGGTGTGAGAGAGCGGTGGTGCCGGGCTACTCTACAGAGGGACCTACTGAAGGAGATACGTGGAACGCATTGGGGCATGGTCAAAAGGAAAGTTCTTGTAAGGAGCCACTTTTGGTGGCCCAGGTTAGACTCAGATACAGAAGACACGTGTTGGGGATGAATCAGAATAGTTGGGTATCATAGATAAGATGTTTTATTTTCATTATATGCTTGTGAGTTACTTCTCATTTAGAATGTATCTTGTTGTACTATTGTGGTGGCCATTTGCAGTTATCCTTTCTCTGTCCTGGGGTCAGTTACTTGGACCGCAGAGAGGGGAGAGGTCAAGCTTGTCTTCATATGTAAACATGTCTTTTAAACCATGTGAAGGGATGATTGAGGGGGAACCAATTATCTCTTGGTTCCACAATGTCTGTGTGCCAGTCACTGTGTCGCTGTGATCTTGTCCAGGAGGGGTGTATTTGATATATGCTAGCGGATGAGGTAATGTCTTGGTACTATGTTGTACCAAGAACGAGAAGTAGAACCTCGTTTTAGGAGAGCAAACTGAACGATAATTTATAGCTAATGCTGTCTGGCTATGGGGGATACTCCTCTCTCAAGTAAAGTCTTCCTTTGTAATGTTCCTGAGATCTGTTATTTGTCATGTGTGTTGAGATGGGTGTGTCTTGGCTATAAATGATACTAAGAACTGTTTTGTAAGGACTCTCAAAGAATTCATTTATAGACACTGAATTAATCTGAGAGTCACAGGGTTGTGATGGAGCTCATATAATTAAAGATGGACTTTGTGATAACTAACTCTGACTTGTGTGGTGGTTTGGTCTCATGATTTGGTAAATACAGGACATTTCCACTACACACGGTAAGGAGATGCCAGGTGTGTCAGTCCAATAGGAATATGCCGAACCTTGGAAACGGCCTGAGAGGGGGGCCCTGGCAAACGCATTCATATCGATTTTGCTCAAAAGGGAAAGGACCCGGTTGTCAGTAGTTACGGATGCATAGTCACGCTGGCCAGAAGTAAAGGGTATGAGTAATACTCCAGCTACAACCACGGTAGACACACTCCGGGCAACGTTCTCAGCCTACGGGTTAGTTGAGGAGTGTGTTTCAGACAGATGGTGTCAAAAAGAGATGGAGATATTCTTCCAGTTGAATGAGGGGGGGGGGGACACATCCAGTCGGCTCCATACCGTGCAGCTTCAAATGGCGCTGCAGAGCGACTTGTATAGAATCTAAAACAGGCTCTAGAGAAGGACAAGTGCATCGGGACGGTCTGTACAGCATATAGTTTGGACAACTTTCTGTTTGCCTACAGGAATACGCTACAATGTCGCAACTGGAAAAACTCCAGAAGAGTTGTTCCTAAAAAGACAGGTCAGAACAAGATTAAACTGGTTAAACCCCCAGTTTTTTTCAGCTGGTATGCAGTCGAAGATTCAGGACAAGGGGGTGGGAAAGCGTATTTCGGGGGGTTTTTCCAGTCGGGAACGAACAGTGCTCGTCCGAGATTACCAAGGGAGGAGAGAGAGAGAGACACAAATGGGTCTCCGGGGTTGTGAAAAGGGTACTTGGTCTTGTAACCTTCTTAGTGCAGACTGAGGGAAAATTGTGTAAGAAGCATATGGATCAAATGATGATGCAACACGATGAAAGAGAAGACCTGAATGTGTCAGAGTAGAACATTTCTGATTGGGACTTGGGAACTACGACTGATAATGGGGTTTCCTTCCATTGCTTGCTTTTTGGGGTTTTAGGCTGGGTTTCTGTACAGCACTCTGAGATATCAGCTGATGTACGAAGGGCTATATAAATACATTTGATTTGATTTGATTTGGAATAGTGCTTCAGCGACCTGGAGAGCGGTAGGGAGACCAGAAAGAGGACTAAAACGGAAGGACTTAGAGAATCTGTCAATAACAACCATAATAGTGGTACAACCACCAGAAAAGGGGAGATCAGTTACAAAGTCTATGGACAAATATGACCAGGGCCGCTGAGGCAGTAGTTTCCCCTGCTGGAGCCCTGGGAGATTTGGATTGAGTACATATGGAGCATGTGTTGGAATAGTGGGTGAAGTCCTGGGCCAAAGTGGGCCACCAGTACTTTTCGGAGAGGGATTAGATGGTGTGGATGATACCTGGGTGTCCAGCGGCGAGGTATGTGTGCCCAGGTTAACAGCCGATCTCTCGGCCCTGTGGGAACGTAGATGCACTCCGGATATATCCACATCTACGTCCCAACATACAGGGCTAATGATACAGCTGGACCGATCGATAGGCTGGTGGGCATTCACGGGGCCCTCAACCGGTATGTAACCTCAACCGGTATGTAACGTCAACCGGTATGTAACCTCAACCGGTATGTAACCTCAACCGGTATGTAACGTCAACGGTATGTAACCTCAACCGGTATGTAACGTCAACCGGTATGTAACCTCAACCGGTATGTAACCTCAACCGGTATGTAACCTCAACCGGTATGTAACGTCAACCGGTATGTAACGTCAACCGGTGTGTAACGTCAACCGGTGTGTAACCTCAACCGGTATGTAACCTCAACCGGTATGTAACGTCAACCGGTATGTAACCTCAACCGGTATGTAACCTCGGTATGTAACCTCAACGTGCAACCGGTATGTAACCTCAACGGTATAACGTCAACCTCAACCGGTATGTAACGTCAACCGGTATGTAACCTCAACCGGTATGTAACCTCAACCGGTATGTAACCTCAACCGGTATGTAACGTCAACCGGTATGTAACGTCAACCGACATGTAACCTCAACCGGTATGTAACGTCAACCAGCATGTTACCACATCCTGGTCCCCAGGCGGTCATTTTCATACTTGACCATGTGATGGTGGGATTGTGACGTTGGAGCCACGGGAGGCTGAGGATTACCTGGTGTACAGCCAGCCAGCCAGAGAGACAGCCAGCCAGACAGCCAGAGAGACAGCCAGAGAGACAGACAGCCAGAGAGACAGCCAGCCAGCCAGAGAGACAGCCAGCCAGCCAGCCAGACAGCCAGAGAGACAGCCAGCCAGCCAGCCAGCCAGAGAGACAACCAGCCAGACAGCCAGAGAGACAGCCAGCCAGCCAGCCAGCCAGAGAGACAGCCAGCCAGACAGACAGCCAGAGAGTGTGCAAAGGCATATTCAGGTGCACTTTATCCAGTGCTTTTGAGCGGGAGATAATTGCAGTATAATTGAATAGACTGAATGGACTGATTTTGAATCAAATGAATGGCCCTCCTGCAGTGATTTGATGAATGCGTTCCAAATGACACCCTATTCTCTATATAGTGCCCTACTTTTGCCCATGGAATCTGCGATTTGGGACGCAGCTTCGATGAAACCAGCAGAGAAGTTGGAGGATGAGAGAATGAGTGCTAAAGTGGTTCATTAAAGGCCCAGTGAAATGAAAATGATGTTTTCCTGTGTTTTGTATCATATTGTGGGAAAGATGGATGGAATGAACATTGTAAAAGTGTGAAAAAAGTTCTTATCTGCTGATAGTTGCTGGATGAAAATAATAATATTATAAATCAGCAGATTTGCATTGTGGGAGAGTCTCAGCTTGCCTGGTGACATCACCAGGCAGTAAATTGGTTAATAGACCAATAAGAAAGAGAGT
>NC_088399.1:92548674-92613674 GCF_034236695.1 Oncorhynchus nerka | reverse complement strand
AATTTATGTTTCTTTTGATGGCATAGAATGCCCTTCTTGCCTTGTCTCTCAGATCGTTCACAGCTTTGTGGAAGTTACCTGTGGCGCTGATGTTTAGGCCAAGGTATGTATAGTTTTTGTGTGCTCTAGGGCAACAGTGTCTAGATGGAATTTGTATTTGTGGTCCTGGTGACTGGACCTTTTTGGAACACCATTATTTTGGTCTTACTGAGATTTACTGTCAGGGCCCAGGTCTGACAGAATCTGTGCATAAGATCTAGGTGCTGCTGTAGGCCCTCCTTGGTTGGTGACAGAAGCACCAGATCATCAGCAAACAGCAGACATTTGACTTCGGATTCTAGCAGGGGGAGGCCGGGTGCTGCAGACTTTTCTAGTGCCCGTGCCAATTCGTTGATATATATGTTGAAGAGGGTGGGGCTTAAGCTGCATCCCTGTCTAACCCCACGACCCTGTGTGAATAAATGTGTGTGTTTTTTGCCAATTTTAACCGCACACTTGTTGTTTGTGTACATGGATTTTATAATGTCGTATGTTTTACCCCCAACACCACTTTCCATCAGTTTGTATAGCAGACCCTCATGCCAGATTGAGTCGAAGGCTTTTTTGAAATCAACAAAGCATGAGAAGACTTTGCCTTTGTTTTGGTTTGTTTGGTTGTCAATTAGGGTGTGCAGGGTGAATACATGGTCTGTTGTACGGTAATTTGGTAAAAAGCCAATTTGACATTTGCTCAGTACATTGTTTTCATTGAGGAAATGTACGAGTCTGCTGTTAATAATAATGCAGAGGATTTCCCCAAGGTTACTGTTGACACATATTCCACGGTAGTTATTGGGGTCAAATTTGTCTCCACTTTTGTGGATTGGGGTGATCAGTCCTTGGTTCCAAATATTGGGGAAGATGCCAGAGCTAAGGATGATGTTAAAGAGTTTTAGTATAGCCAATTGGAATTTGTTGTCTGTATATTTGATCATTTCATTGAGGATACCATCGACACCACAGGCCTTTTTGGGTTGAAGGGTTTTTATTTTGTCCTGTAACTCATTCAATGTCTGTCTCTGTCTGTCTCTCTCTGTCTGTCTCTGTCTCTCTCTGTCTCTCTGTCTCTGTCTCTGTCTTTGTCTCTGGCTCTGTAATGGCAGCCAGGGCCTGATGGAAACCCAGAGCTGAGAGGAAACGAGTGGGAAGCTGAGGCTAAAGAATCACAGGGCCTTTCTTCATCCCCCCCCCACCCCCCACACCTCCTCCTCCTCCCCTCCACCTCCTCCCCTCCTCCACGCACACGAGGGCTTTGGCATCCCTCCTCCCCCTCCACCTCCCCCCACCTCCTCCCCCCCCCCACCTCCTCCTCCTCCCCCTCCACCTCCTCCCCTCCTCCACGCACATGAGGGCTTTGGCATCCCTCCTCCACCTCCTCCTCCACCTCCTTCACCTCCTCCCCTCCACCTCCTCCCCCCACCTCCTCCTCCTCCCCCTCCACCCCCCCTCTCCTCCTCCCCCTCCACCTCCTCCCCTCCTCCACGCACACGAGGGCTTTGGCATCCCGTAACACCAGTGTGTTTTCTCGACCTGCTAAATCATTTGTGTCACCCAAGCCGAAGGAGATGGAGTGAGAGTTGTTGTTTTTGTGCAGCCGGCTGGAACGTAATAACAACTTCTCTGTGGTTCTTCGTGGGCCCCTCTGTGAGTCTATATCATCCACACTATTCATGTTGGAAAAGATTTTTCTTAGGGTGCATAGTGTGGGTGCATAGTGTTTAGGGTGCATAGTGTGGGTGCATAGTGTGGGTGCATAGTGTGGGTGCATAGTGTTTAGGGTGCATAGTGTGGGTGCATAGTGTTTAGGGTGCATAGTGTGGGTGCATAGTGTTTAGGGTTTATAGGGTGCATGGTGTTTATAGGGTTTATAGGATTTATAATGTTTATAGGGTTTATAGTGTTTATAGGGTTTATAGTGTTTATAGGGTTTATAGGGTTTATAGTGTTTACTGGCCACCTTGGGGGTGTAGGGGGGGGGGGGCATTTTGCTGCACCAGGACAACTTTTTTTGTTGTCAAAGGAGGCCACATTCTTCAGACAGCATCAGATACATAGGACACACATACTGAGACAGGGGGGTGTTGTGTCCCTGTACAGACAGCATCAGATACATAGGACCCACATACTGAGACAGGGGGGTGTTGTTTCCCTGTCCAGACAGCATCAGATACATAGGACCCACATACTGAGACAGGGGGGTGTTGTTTCCCTGTCCAGACAGCATCAGATACATAGGACCCACATACTGAGACAGGGGGGTGTTGTGTCCCTGTCCAGACAGCATCAGATACATAGGACACACATACTGAGACAGGGGGGTGTTGTGTCCCTGTCCAGACAGCATCAGATACATAGGACCCACATACTGAGACAGGGGGGTGTTGTGTCCCTGTCCAGACAGCATCAGATACATAGGACACACATACTGAGACAGGGGGGTGTTGTGTCCCTGTCCAGACAGCATCAGATACATAGGACACACATACTGAGACAGGGGGGTGTTGTGTCCCTGTCCAGACAGCATCAGATACATAGGACACACATACTGAGACAGGGGGGTGTTGTGTCCCTGTCCAGACAGCATCAGATACATAGGACACACATACTGAGACAGGGGGGTGTTGTGTCCCTGTCCAGACAGCATCAGATACATAGGACCTCTCTCAGACGCACACCGTGTCTCTCAGACGCACACCATGTCTCTCAGAACGCACACCCTGTCTCTCAGACGCACACCGTGTCTCTCAGAAGCACACCGTGTCTCTCAGACGCACACCATGTCTCTCAGAACGCACACCCTGTCTCTCAGACGCACACCGTGTCTCTCAGAAGCACACCGTGTCTCTCAGACGCACACCGTGTCTCTCAGACGCACACCTTGTCTCTCAGACGCACACCGTGTCTCTCAGACGCACACCGTGTCTCTCAGACGCACACCGTGTCTCTCAGACGCACACCCTGTCTCTCAGAACGCACACCGTGTCTCTCAGACGCACACCCTGTCTCTCAGAACGCACACCGTGTCTCTCAGACTCACACCGTGTCTCTCAGACGCACACCATGTCTCTCAGACGCACACCATGTCTCTCAGAACGCACACAGTGTCTCTCAGACGCACACCTTGTCTCTCAGACGCACGCCGTGTCTCTCAGAAGCACACCGTGTCTCTCAGACGCACACCTTGTCTCTCAGACGCACACCGTGTCTCTCAGACGCACACCATGTCTCTCAGACGCACACCATGTCTCTCAGAAGCACACTGTGTCTCTCAGACGCACACCGTGTCTCTCAGGCGCACACCGTGTCTCTCTCAGACGCACACCGTGTCTCTCAGACGCACACCGTGTCTCTCAGAAGCACACCGTGTCTCTCAGACGCACACCGTGTCTCTCAGACGCACACCATGTCTCTCAGACGCACACCATGTCTCTCAGATGCACACCATGTCTCTCAGACGCACACCGTGTCTCTCTCAGACGCACACCGTGTCTCTCTCAGACGCACACCGTGTCTCTCAGACGCACACCGTGTCTCTCAGAAGCACACCGTGTCTCTCAGACGCACACCGTGTCTCTCTCAGACGCACACCGTGTCTCTCAGACGCACACCGTGTCTCTCAGACGCACACCGTGTCTCTCAGAAGCACACCGTGTCTCTCAGACGCACACCTTGTCTCTCAGACGCACACCGTGTCTCTCAGACGCACACCGTGTCTCTCAGACGCACACCCTGTCTCTCAGAACGCACACCGTGTCTCTCAGACGCACACCCTGTCTCTCAGAACGCACACCGTGTCTCTCAGACGCACACCATGTCTCTCAGAACGCACACCGTGTCTCTCAGACGCACACCTTGTCTCTCAGACGCACACCGTGTCTCTCAGAAGCACACCGTGTCTCTCAGACGCACACCTTGTCTCTCAGACGCACACCGTGTCTCTCAGACGCACACCGTGTCTCTCAGACGCACACCGTGTCTCTCAGACGCACACCGTGTCTCTCAGACGCACACCGTGTCTCTCAGAAGCACACCGTGTCTCTCAGACGCACACCGTGTCTCTCAGGCGCACACCCTGTCTCTCAGACGCACACCGTGTCTCTCAGAAGCACACCGTGTCTCTCAGACGCACACCATGTCTCTCAGACGCACACCGTGTCTCTCAGACGCACACCGTGTCTCTCAGACGCACACCATGTCTCTCAGAAGCACACCATGTCTCTCAGACGCACACCATGTCTCTCAGACGCACACCTTGTCTCTCAGACGCACACCGTGTCTCTCAGATGCACACCGTGTCTCTCAGACGCACACCGTGTCTCTCAGAAGCACACCATGTCTCTCAGATGCACACCATGTCTCTCAGACGCACACCTTGTCTCTCAGACGCACACCGTGTCTCTCAGACGCACACCGTGTCTCTCAGACGCACACCTTGTCTCTCAGACGCACACCTTGTCTCTGAGACACACACCAGACGCACACCGTGTCTCTCAGACGCACACCGTGTCTCTCAGACGCACACCTTGTCTCTCAGACGCACACCGTGTCTCTCAGACGCACACCGTGTCTCTCAGACGCACACCGTGTCTCTCAGAAGCACACCCTGTCTCTCAGATGCACACCATGTCTCTCAGACGCACACCTTGTCTCTCAGACGCACACCGTGTCTCTCAGACGCACACCGTGTCTCTCAGACGCACACCTTGTCTCTCAGACGCACACCTTGTCTCTCAGACGCACACCGTGTCTCTCAGACGCACACCGTGTCTCTCAGACGCACACCTTGTCTCTCAGACGCACACCATGTCTCTCAGAAGCACACCATGTCTCTCAGATGCACACCATGTCTCTCAGACGCACACCTTGTCTCTCAGACGCACACCGTGTCTCTCAGACGCACACCATGTCTCTCAGACGCACACCTTGTCTCTCAGACGCACACCTTGTCTCTCAGACGCACACCGTGTCTCTCAGACGCACACCGTGTCTCTCAGACGCACACCTTGTCTCTCAGACGCACACCGTGTCTCTCAGACGCACACCGTGTCTCTCAGACGCACACCTTGTCTCTCAGACGCACACCGTGTCTCTCAGACGCACACCGTGTCTCTCAGACGCACACCGTGTCTCTCAGAAGCACACCCTGTCTCTCAGATGCACACCATGTCTCTCAGACGCACACCTTGTCTCTCAGACGCACACCGTGTCTCTCAGACGCACACCGTGTCTCTCAGACGCACACCTTGTCTCTCAGACGCACACCTTGTCTCTCAGACGCACACCGTGTCTCTCAGACGCACACCGTGTCTCTCAGACGCACACCTTGTCTCTCAGACGCACACCATGTCTCTCAGAAGCACACCATGTCTCTCAGATGCACACCATGTCTCTCAGACGCACACCTTGTCTCTCAGACGCACACCGTGTCTCTCAGACGCACACCATGTCTCTCAGACGCACACCTTGTCTCTCAGACGCACACCTTGTCTCTCAGACGCACACCGTGTCTCTCAGACGCACACCGTGTCTCTCAGACGCACACCTTGTCTCTCAGACGCACACCGTGTCTCTCAGACGCACACCATGTCTCTCAGACGCACACCATGTCTCTCAGACGCACTATTGTCAGCGTGAAACTCAGGACTGGCCTTCATACATCACTCTTGGCCTACAGGGAAAATAAAGGGAACAGTCATGTTAAAATATGACTAAAAAACAGGACAGACGCACATGGGGGGGGTGTATATCATTCATCACAAACATACTTTCCTCCAGACGTGTTGAGGATTTGGGGGTTCTCCAGTTCCATGTATATCATTCATCACCTTCAGGAGAGCAGTTTAGAAAGCGAGGTTACTATGAGTGAGGAAAACTAAATAGTCTACCCTCCCTACTGCCTTGGTATGTTGTGGTACTTGTTGTCACTACAACGCGATATATACTGTTATCCTCAATGCACATTTGTACATTGTTATATGATGACGTGCTTCAGATTCTCCCTATCTGTCTCTTCCTCCCTCCTGTGACCCCCAAGGTCTCCCTCTCGTCTCCTTCTCGTCTCCCTATCTGTCTCTTCCTCCCTCCTGTGACCCCCAAGGTCTCCCTCTCGTCTCCCTCTCGTCTCCTTCTCGTCTCCCTATCTGTCTCTTCCTCCCTCCTGTGACCCCCAAGGTCTCCCTCTCGTCTCCCTCTCGTCTCCCTCTCATCTCCCTCTAGCAATAAGCACTTTCTTTTAGCCCTTGTGTATCTAGGAATCTCAAGAAGGCAGAACCTTTCCACAGGAGAAGGCAGACCCAAAAATATAAGAATTCCCAAAAGCAGGGCATCTGCACAATTCCTAACACAAAAGGTTGAATTCCTGCAGGACACCTGCACAATTCCTAACACAAAAGGTTGAATTCCTGTAGGACTTTTTTGTAAAGCTAGTCTTTGTGATATATACCAGTAATATAATGTACACATTTCATGGTGACAGACATTAATACACACTACAGTTCTCCTTCTTCTTCAGATACATTTCCAGTGGGCGGAAGCTGCTGTAATACTGACATGCTATGCTAACGAAAAGGGCTGTAGGCCAAATAGCACCCTATTCCCTATATATATATATATAAAAAAGCATCACTATTGACCAAGACCCATAGGAAGTAAAGTGCTATTTGGGACACAGCCATGCTCGTTGGCAGAGTTTTAACTACAGTGCTTCTCCTCTGTATACAGTATTTCTCCCTGAGTGTGCTCAGAATCTATAATGCAGTAGTATGCTGTTGTCAGCAGTAAAAATGAATCCTCTCTATTGCACCCTATTCGTTATATAGTACATCACTTTTGAACCAGGGCCCATAGGGAGTAGGGTGTCATTTGGGGAGGTTTGCCTCTCTGTACATATTGTAGTTCAGTCCTCCACTCTGTGAATTCTAAGGCCTTGTCACAGGTTTCCCCTAAGCCATGTGCCTCTGCCCCCTTACCTTGTATCAGACTACTGGACTTTACGTGGGCTCGCTTGGCCTTTAGCTCGATAGGGCTGAAAAAAGCCACTTTCTCTTTTCAAACAACAGCAGTGTTCACTTATCGTACGGTACCGGGTATAACAGGTAACGGGACTCATGTCAGTAAGTAGTCATTAACCAAAACGCTAACCCTTCTACATCTCAACTCACAGCTGGTGTCAACTATTGTGGTGGCCTCGCCCAGATATTACCGCCACAGGATGGCACGGCAGTCCTTTTCAAAGCCCCCAGTTCTCCTGGTCGCTGCCAAGAAGCACAAGAGCTCTGCAAAAAAAAAGACGTGATTAATTGTGGAGGAAAACGAGAGGAAGAGAGAGGGGGAAAGGGTGCGTGTAAGAGAGAGAAAGAGAGAGAGGGAGATGGAGAGAGAGTTAAAGGGGTGTGTGAGAGAGAGACCAGGAGAAAGAGAGAGAGAGAGAGAGAGACCAGGAGAAAGAGAGAGAGAGACAGAGAGAGAGAGAGAGAGAGAGAGACAGAGAGAGAGAGAGAGAGAGAGGAAAAAGTCCTTGCTGAAATGCATACATAAAATGTTGTTGATCTTATCTGGCAGTGTCTGATTGATCCTGGTCCAGCTGGCCTCTCTCTCTCTCTGTGATCCGGGTCCAGCTGGCCTCTCTCTCTCTCTGTGATCCGGGTCCAGCTGGCCTCTCTCTCTCTCTCTCTCTCTGAGATATTCTTACTCTACCAGCCCTAGAGACTGAGCAAGATTTACGGTAATGGAGCGGCAGCCACAGCCACTTGGTCTCAGCACTATGTCCCAAAGGGCACGCTATTCCCTATGTAGTACACTACTTTTGAGTCAGGTCCCTATGGGCTCTGGTCAAAAGTAGTGCACTACACCATGGAGGGAATAGGGTGCCATTTGTAATGCAAGCCTCTGAGTCTGACCAAGCAACAGACCCATGCATTCTGAATGAGAAGAGGCCTCTGTGGACTGTGGAGAGTAAGGAGTTCTGAGTAAAGAGGTTCTGGACAGGCTAAAGCAGTGGTTCCCAACTCCAGTCCTAGGGTCCTCCAACAATGACACACAGAACCAGACAAACACAACTGATTCAACTCACAGTACCTGATGATATTATCTGGGGCTACTTCTTGAGGATTGGACAACATGTCCAGTACAACATCTCCAATATCAATACATTTCTTCAGCGTGAGGACGAGAAGGGGAGATGGCGTGTTGTTTCAGGGGGACAGGCAGAGAGGAGGGAGGGGGGGGGGGGGGGGGGACAGGGAACGGTGTCACTAAGGGATTGCGGCAGGGAGAGAAGAGAGATAACTCTGGGTAACATGGTGCAGTATTTTGGGTGTCTCCTTGACTCTGGGAAAATTGGTCCAACCACCTCATCCACCTTTTTACTCTCTTAATTCCTTCCAGACGGGCCAAATGTTGAAGCTGGAAGGCCTTCAAGGGCCTCTCCTGTCTGGGATGCATCCCAAATGGCCCCCTATTCCTTATAGCGCGCACTAGGGCCCCATAGGGCTCTGGTCATAATAAGTGTACTATGTAGGGAATAGGGGGACATTTGGGACACATCCTGGATATGTGAACGCATTCAGAGAAGACTATGAAATGGCTTAGATGGCTTTTTCTGTTTCCTTCCTCTACCTGTTTCCGCCCTCTTTCTGTTTCCTTCCCACCTCTGTTTCCTTCTTCTTTCTGTTTCCTTCCTCCATCTGTTTCCTTCTTCCATCTGTTTCCTTCCTCCTTCTGTTTCCTTCCTCTTTCTGTTTCCTTCCCAACTCTGTTTCCTTCCTCTTTCTGTTTCCTTCCTCTACCTGTTTCCTTCCTCTTTCTGTTTCCTTCTTCTTTCTGTTTCCTTCCCACCTCTGTTTCCTTCCTCCGTCTGTTTCCTTCCCTTCTCTGTTTCCTTCCTCCATCTGTTTCCGCCCTCTTTCTGTTTCCTTCCCACCTCTGTTTCCTTCTTCTTTCTGTTTCCTTCCTCCATCTGTTTCCTTCTTCCATCTGTTTCCTTCCTCCTTCTGTTTCCTTCCCAACTCTGTTTCCTTCCTCTTTCTGTTTCCTTCCCAACTCTGTTTCCTTCTTCTTTCTGTTTCCTTCCTGCATCTGTTTCCTTCCTCTTTCTGTTTCCTTCCTCTACCCGTTTCCTTCCTCTTTCTGTTTCCTTCCCAACTCTGTTTCCTTCCTCTTTCTGTTTCCTTCCTCTACCTGTTTCCTTCCTCTTTCTGTTTCCTTCTTCTTTCTGTTTCCTTCCCACCTCTGTTTCCTTCCTCCGTCTGTTTCCTTCCCTTCTCTGTTTCCTTCCTCCATCTGTTTCCTTCCTCTTTCTGTTTCCTTCCCAACTCTGTTTCCTTCCTCCATCTGTTTCCTTCCTCTCTCTGTTTCCTTCCTCTCTCTCTTTCCTTCCTCTCTCTGTTTCCTTCCTCTCTCTGTTTCCTTCCTCTCTCTGTTTCCTTCCTCTCTGTGTTCTTCCTTTCTCTCTTTCCTTCCTCTCTCTGTGAGCTATTTTTAGACCAGAGACTACAGATTATACTTGTCTGACAGTCAGCACAGATTTCTGACAAACTATTTAGTAACATTGGCGGTGTCCAAAATAAATGTGATTTGACCAAAGTTTTAAGCTGAGCAGTGCTGCGTTCCAGACAGGTGAAATCAACCCCCTGCAGTTGGAAATGTTTTGTCTTTGACCAACTGAAACTACCCTTTTGAATGCTCTGATGCTAAACAACACATATGATTGTTATTTAATATCCCAGCTGATTGCTCTCCTTTTCCATTTGCTGTTTGTCATACACCTGCCTTTAAACCCTGCTTTGTTCCTGACTTACTGGTTGCCCTTTTCCCACTGCAAACACAAACACACACACTGACTCTGTAATCCATTTATACAGCTGCAGGTTTTCAGAGAGAGAGAGAAAGAGAGAGAGAGAGAGAGAGACAGAGAGAGAGAGAGTGAGAGCACAACAGCTGTGTGTTACTCCTAGATTTTGCTTGGAGACAGACAGATAGACAGACAGATAGACAGACAGTCACCGTGCAGACGCGTCACTGGTGTTATTAACGAACCAGCCGGCCCCAACAACAGCTACATTTAGAAAGTCCTGTGCTTCTCAAATAAAAAAATAAAAAAACGTGTGTGTTATTAACGAACCAGCCGGCCCCAACAACAGCTATATTTAGAAAGTCCTGTGCTTCTGGAATAAAAAAATAAAAAACGTCAAACAACAATGAAAGGTGAACCGCTAATAGAGTTATAGGTCAGCTGCCGTAACTTTGAATTGTGGTTTGAACTTGTTCTCATTCAGCGACAGCTAGTGGCTATAGCCTACACTTAATGGCTACCACCTGTGCTGCAGGGAAAGTCTGTAATTGGACAATGTGTTAACATGGCCATAGAGCGTACAGAGTTTCACAATCACCTACTGTCCTCCTTCAACACAGAGGTTTCAAAAGGGGAATCTGCAGTTCACAATTAATAGGTATATATTATCAATTTGAAAGTCCAAAAATATATGTACCAAAACCCAGATTTCCCCTTTAACCTAAACCACACTGGGAACAGTTGATCTGTCTTCTCAACGCAAGCCTGGTATACCTGGTTAATGTGATTGGATGTTAATTATTTGACTAGGCCACCTGGTTAATGTGATTGGATGTTAATTATTTGACTAGGCCACCTGGTTAATGTGATTGGATGTTAATTATTTGACTAGGCCACCTGGCTAATGTGATTGGATGTTAATTATTTGACTAGGCCACCTGGTTAATGTGATTGGATGTTAATTATTTGACTAGGCCACCTGGTTAATGTGATTGGATGTTAATTATTTGACTAGGCCACCTGGTTAATGTGATTGGATGTTAATTATTTGACTAACTGCTGTTTGGGTTGTTTACATTGCTCGTACATCTAGGGCCAGGAGATTCTCCTGGTCAGGTTATGTTGTCTAGACTAACTCAGGGTCTAACCCATACACACTTGTAGATACTGACACACACACAGTTACATTGCTCGTACATCTAGGGCCAGGAGATTCTCCTGGTCAGGTTATGTTGTCTAGACTAACTCAGGGTCTAACCCAGACACACTTACATTTCTGTCGTTAAGCAGACACTCTTATCCAGACCAACTAACAGTAGTGAGTGCATAAATTGAATTGAACCCACAACCCTTTGCAAGCGTCATGCTCTACTAACTGAGCCCCACTGTGCCATTCTGGCTAGACACTCGACAGTGAGTAGATGAGGATCAGGTGCCCTCCCCTGGCCCCTCCTCCTCCTCTCCTCCTCCTTTAATACTGTAAACCGGTAACGTAATCTGACCTTTTCCTTTAACTCAACAAGAAACAAAAAAAACAAGACAATAAAAAGGAGTGAAGACCTGTGTCCAGTAACACACGTTGTGGTCACCAATAAATACCCTACTTCCTGCCTCCTACGTCATACTTCCTACTTCCTGCCTCCTACGTCATACTTCCTACTTCCTGCCTCCTACGTCATACTTCCTACTTCCTGCCTCCTACGTCATACTTCCTGCCTCCTACGTCATACTTCCTACTTCCTGCCTCCTACGTCATACTTCCTGCCTCCTACGTCATACTTCCTGCCTCCTACTTCCTGCCTCCTACGTCATACTTCCTACTTCCTGCCTCCTACTTCCTGCTTCCTACTTCCTGCCTCCTACGTCCTACTTCCTGACTCCTTCCTTCTCCCTCCAGCCTCCTACTTCCTGCTTCCTACTTCCTGCCTCCTACATCCTACTTCCTGACTCCTTCCCTCTCCCTCCAGCCTCCTACTTCCTGCTTCCTACTTCCTGCCTCCTACATCCTACTTCCTGACTCCTTCCTCTCCCTCCAGCCTCCTACATCCTGCTTCCCTGCTGTGTTATGCTATCCTCCTGTACGGGTCAGATCACATGGCCAGTTGGATCAGACTGTTACCGCATCCAATCCTCCAACCGCCACTAATTTCAGCATATTTATCCTAACATGCATATATAACTTGTTTTCTGCCTGGGCTGGCTTAACAGGTGTCTTGGGGGGCTTTTAGTGTGTGTGTGTGTGTGGGGGGGGGGGGGGGCAAGGAAGGAAGGAAGGAGGTGTGTGTTTGTGTGTGCGTGGGTTCTATCAGGTCCTGGGGTTCCTGGCTGAACCGTGGTCCTGGCTGGCCCGTGGTCCTGGCTGGCCCGTGGTCCTGGCTGAACCGTGGTCCTGGCTGGCCCGTGGTCCTGGCTGGCCCGTGGTCCTGGCTGGCCCGTGGTCCTGGCTGAACCGTGGTCCTGGCTGGCCCGTGGTCCTGGCTGGCCCGTGGTCCTGGCTGGCCCGTGGTCCTGGCTGAACCGTGGTCCTGGCTGGCCCGTGGTCCTGGCTGAACCGTGGTCCTGGCTGGCCCGTGGTCCTGGCTGAACCGTGGTCCTGGCTCCCTCACACACACCCAGGCCCTATGGTGAGCTGTGCCCATTGGGTCTATCTAAGGCAGCAATGTTCAACTCTGAGCCTGGAGGTCTGGAGGACTGCTGGTTTTTCTGTTCTACCTGATAATGAACTGCACCGCCTGGTGTCCCAGGTCTAAATCAGTCCTATATTAGAGAGGAAGAATGTAAATCAGCAGTGGAACTGACTTCCAGGTCCAGATTTGTGTTATTATTGTTTTTGTTTAACTTTTATTTCTCCTTTATTTAACGAAACAAGCTAGTTAAGAATTAATTATTATATACAATGACGGACTACACCGGCCAAACCCGGACTCCGGCCAAACCCGGACACCGCTGGGCCAGTTGTGCGCCACCCTATGGGACTCCCACTCATGGCTAGTTGTGATACAGCCCGGAATCAAACCAGGGTGTCTGTAGTGACGCCTCGAGCACTGAGATGCAGAGCCTTAGACTGCTGCGCCACTCGGGAGCCCAAGGCCCAATGGGGAGCTGCTTCAGGTTGTGCCCTTTGGCTCTTTGATGGGCTTTAGTCTGTGTGGGGCTGCCAGTCTCCTTATGTAAGATACATTCACAATACCTATGTGTTTTTTGTTACCAGGGCTGGACGGGACAGGTGGAAAAAGCAGTTTATGTATCTCCTCTCCTCAGGTGATTCAACTCACTGATTTGCAGCAGCTGGACCAGTAGCTGTTCGTGGCGCCGGCCGGCTGCAGAATGACCACTGCATGGTTCTAATACACGTGAAACATTCACTGCTACTGGGCAGCTACATCATCCACTGTCCTCCAGACATGGGTGTATCCTAAATGGAGCCCTATTCCCTATATAGTGCACTACTTTAGACCAGAGCCCTATTCCCTATATAGTGCACTACTTTAGACCAGGGCCCTATATAGTGCACTACTTTAGACCAGAGCCCTATATAGTGCACTACTTTAGACCAGAGCCCTATATAGTGCACTACTTTTGACCAGAGCCCTATATAGTGCACTACTTTAGACCAGAGCCCTATATAGTGCACTACTTTAGACCAGAGCCCTATATAGTGCACTACTTTTGACCAGAGCCCTATATAGTGCACTACTTTAGACCAGAGCCCTATATAGTGCACTATTTTAGACCAGAGCCCTATATAGTGCACTACTTTAGACCAGAGCCCATGCATTCTCTTTGATCATATCTGATCTAAACCAATATTCACAAGCAACAGATCTAATTCCAGTGGAGATAACCTTCATTGTTTCAAATGTAATTTTTCACTGGACGGTAAATGTAGGTTTTCGCTGCAAGCCGTTAAACCTATAGGACATATGGGTCAGTGAGTACAGAACTCTGCTCAGGGGGCTTCCTTTTGTCTCTTACTAAACCTATAGGACATACGGGTCAGTGAGTACAGAACTCTGCTCAGGGGGCTTCCTTTTGTCTCTTACTAAACCTATAGGACATATGGGTCAGTGAGTACAGAACTCTGCTCTGGGGGCTTCCTTTTGTCTCTTACTAAACCTATAGGACATATGGGTCAGTGAGTACAGAACTCTGCTCAGGGGGCTTCCTTTTGTCTCTTACTAAACCTATAGGACATATGGGTCAGTGAGTACAGAACTCTGCTCAGGGGGCTTCCTTTTGTCTCTTATTAAACCTCTAGGACATACCAGTCAGTGAGTAACTCTACACAGGGGGTATCTTATTGTCTTTTAGGTCTGTCGTTGCATTGCTTTTGTAATGTTTCCCTCTAGTCCACAGCACAATACATGTTTCCTTTATGGCCGTGAAGTAAGATAAGTTCATGTAGAGTTCAAGCACCATCCATCTCTACTTTATTCCCCACAGAGACTCTTCTCATCCTGGCTCTATTGGCCTGATGTGAGACTATCGTACAATGGGTCCATCCCACATGGTACCCTGTTCACTATATAATACACTACTATATAATGCACTACTATATAATACACTACTATATAATACACTACTATATAATACACTACTATATAATACACTACTGTATAATACACTACTGTATAATACACTACTATATAATACTTTACTATATAATACACTACTATATAATACACTACTATATAATACACTACTATATAATGCACTACTATATAATACACTACTATATAATACTATACTATATAATACACTACTATATAATGCACTACTATATAATACTCTACTATACAGTACACTACAATATAATACACTACTATATAATGCACTACTATATAATACACTACTATATAATACACTACTATATAATACACTACTTAGGACATGACCCTAGGGGGCTCTGGTCAAAAGTAGTGCACTTAATGGGAAATAGGGGGGAGGCTTTTGGGATGCACACTCAATCTCTCTTTTGACATGAACACCACTTGGATGTCTCAGACTGCAGTTTACGGCCACCTTCACACTTTAACTCCTTAACGAGCTGCAGCTGGCAGCCTCACTGCAGTTCTGACTGACTCACCAATCATCTCCTCTGTTCTGACTGACTCACCAATCATCTCCTCTGTTCTGACTGACTCACCAATCATCTCCTCTGTTCTGACTGACTCACCAATCCTCTCCTCTGTTCTGACTGACTCACCAATCCTCTCCTCTGTTCTGACTGACTCACCAATCCTCTCCTCTGTTCTGACTGACTCACGAATCATCTCCTCTGTTCTGACTGACTCACCAATCCTCTTTAGCATCTCCTCTGTTCTGACTGACTCACCAATCCTCTTTAGCATCTCCTCTGTTCTGACTGACTCACCAATCATCTTCTCTGTTCTGACTGACTCACCAATCATCTCCTCTGTTCTGACTGACTCACCAATCCTCTTTAGCATCTCCTCTGTTCTGACTGACTCACCAATCCTCTTTAGCATCTCCTCTGTTCTGACTGACTCACCAATCCTCTCCTCTGTTCTGACTGACTCACCAATCATCTCCTCTGTTCTGACTGACTCACCAATCCTCTTTAGCATCTCCTCTGTTCTGACTGACTCACCAATCCTCTTTAGCATCTCCTCTGTTCTGACTGACTCACCAATCATCTTCTCTGTTCTGACTGACTCACCAATCATCTCCTCTGTTCTGACTGACTCACCAATCCTCTTTAGCATCTCCTCTGTTCTGACTGACTCACCAATCCTCTTTAGCATCTCCTCTGTTCTGACTGACTCACCAATCATCTTCTCTGTTCTGACTGACTCACCAATCCTCTTTAGCATCTCCTCTGTTCTGACTGACTCACCAATCATCTCCTCTGTTCTGACTGACTCACCAATCATCTCCTCTGTTCTGACTGACTCACCAATCCTCTTTAGCATCTCCTCTGTTCTGACTTACTCACCAATCATCTCCTCTGTTCTGACTGACTCACCAATCATCTCCTCTGTTCTGACTGACTCACCAATCATCTCCTCTGTTCTGACTGACTCACCAATCCTCTCCTCTGTTCTGACTGACTCACCAATCCTCTTTAGCATCTCCTCTGTTCTGACTGACTCACCAATCATCTCCTCTGTTCTGACTGACTCACCAATCATCTCCTCTGTTCTGACTGACTCACCAATCCTCTTTAGCATCTCCTCTGTTCTGACTGACTCACCAATCCTCTTTAGCATCTCCTCTGTTCTGACTGACTCACCAATCATCTCCTCTGTTCTGACTGACTCACCAATCATCTCCTCTGTTCTGACTGACTCACCAATCCTCTTTAGCATCTCCTCTGTTCTGACTGACTCACCAATCATCTTTAGCATCTTCTCTGTTCTGACTTACTCAACAATCCTCGCCAGCATCTCCTCTGTTCTGCTCCTCCTCCTCCTCCACCACCACCTCCTCTTCCTCTTCCTTCTCCTTCACCACCAAAGCAGTAAATAGATACCATAAATGCAAGGCTCAAAGAAACACTGAGTCAGCCGATGCTTCCCAAACTAATCTGGGATTAAAGGGGGAACATTGGAACGTGGAGATAAGAGCAACATTCCAACCTCAGGGTGGAGCTCTTTCACTCCACACAACCCAAAGCGGGACGAGCCAATTTCATCTCAGGCTGAGTCCCTCCTAATCTGATTGCCATTAGAGCTAAATCAATCTCAGGTCGAGTTTCTCGTTACGAGTTATGTTCCTTCTTCTTTGCTTTTCTGCACTTATCCAAGTTGGCCAACGCCCTAAAAAATGAGCAGTTATCCATTTCCTCGCATGAAGAATCGAGAATGTCCAATGAATCAATTCATCCCTGGTCTTTCCACAGCCATGAGTTAGTGTATAGATACAGTAGAGGCAAACCTAATTTATTAAGCTAGGGAGTGAGGGAGGGAGGGAGTGAGGGAGGGAGTGAGTGAGTGAGTGAGTGAGTGAGTGAGTGAGTGAGTGAGTGAGTGAGTGAGTGAGTGAGTAGGGAGGAGGAGGGAGGGAGGGAGTGAGTGAGTGGAGGGAGGAGGGAGGGAGGGAGTGGGAGTGAGTGAGTGAGTGAGTGAGTGAGTGAGTGAGTGAGTGAGGAGGAGGGAGTGAGTGAGTGAGGAGGGAGGAGGGAGGGAGGGAGGGAGGGAGGGAGGGAGGAGGGAGGGAGAGGAGTGAGGGAGTGGGAGGGAGGGTGGGGGAGAGTGAGGGTGGTGAGTGAGTGAGTGAGTGAGTGAGTGAGTGAGTGAGTGAGTGAGTGAGTGAGTGAGTGAGTGAGTGAGTGAGTGAGTGAGTGAGTGAGTGAGTGAGTGAGTGAGTGAGTGAGTGAGTGAGGGAGTGAGGGAGGGAGGGAGGGAGGGAGGGAGGGAGGGAGGGAGGGAGGGGAGGGAGGGGAGGAGTGAGTGAGTGAGTGAGTGAGTGAGTGAGTGAGTGAGTGAGTGAGTGAGTGAGTGAGTGAGTGAGTGAGTGAGTGAGTGAGTGAGTGAGTGAGGGAGGGAGGGAGGGAGGGAGGGAGGGGGAGGGAGGGAGGGTAGACTCCAAAGGTTCCAGAACTCCAACCACAGCCATTCACAGTGCTATGGCTTACATCATATTGCGTGTCTCTGCACGGGCCTGAAATGAACGGGACCACCCCAGATCTTTGGTGGGGTTCCCCCACAGGAATAGAACATGAATGTCAACCTCCATAATTCACAGATATCTTTTAGAAATAAAAGCTTAGCAGGGCCTCCCCCTCTACCACTGAGACAACGTGGGCTGTGAAAGGCGAGGCGTGGAACAACAGTAACAGATATGCTCTTTAGAAAAGGAACAGACAGTTTATCAGGAATGTACTATAGGTCATACAAAAGTATAAAGAATCACCGAGCTGACAAAGTAAAAAATCTGTCCTTATGCCCCCGAACAAGGCAGTTAACCCACTGTTCCCCGGTAGATCGTCATTGTAAATAAGAATTTGTTCTTAAACTGACTTGCCTGGTTAAATAAAGGTTAAATAATAATCGCTTTAAAAAGGTCATTCATCCAAGCATATTAGCACAACAGAATGTAAAGCATATATATCTTCAGCCATAGCATATCCTGTTTGATATATACCACAAGATGATGTGTAACCATGTGTATATCATAGTGGAGTTGATATTACCAGCATGACAAAGTAACACAGTAACACAAAGTACCCCAGGCTTACATATGCTTCCGATTGGACAGTTTGTTTTTCAATGGCTACATACAGAGCAGTCTGTCAGAAAGCAGGATGACAGAGGAACTAATGAGTCAGCTAAGCCGTTTGTTTTGCGGTCAGGTGACAGTCTGAGTATTCACTGATTTGTGTTTCTTCAAAGTGGCCGGATGAAACACAGCTGACGAAACACAAGTTTACTGGAATCGTCTGTCCATCCAAACGGGAATGTGGGGACAGCAGAGGAAGGGATTGGAACGTTTCACAGAACAAGGACAGCCAACATGTGTTTGGCTCATCCTGGTTCACCTCAACCAAGGGGAAGGACTGGAGGCTGGATATAAACCTGAACCGAGGGGAAGGTCTGGAGGCTGGATATGAACCTGAACCAAGGGGAAGTTCTGGAGGCTGGACATGAACCTGAACCAAGGGGAAGGTCTGGAGGCTGGACATGAACCTAAACCAAGGGGAAGGACTGGAGGCTGGATATAAACCTGAACCAAGGGAAAGGACTGGAGGCTGGACATGAACCTAAACCAAGGGGAAGGGCTGGAGGCTGGATATAAACCTGAACCGAGGGGAAGGACTGGAGGCTGGATATAAACCTGAACCGAGGGGAAGGACTGGAGGCTGGACATGAACCTAAACCAAGGGGAAGGACTGGAGGCTGGACATGAACCTGAACCAAGGGGAAGGTCTGGAGGCTGGACATGAACCTAAACCAAGGGGAAGGACTGGAGGCTGGACATGGACCTAAACCAAGGGGAAGGACTGGAGGCTGGACATGAACCTAAACCAAGGGGAAGGACTGGAGGCTGGATAGAACCTAAACCAAGGGGAAGATCTGGAGGCTGGACATGAACCTAAACCAAGGGGAAGGACTGGAGGCTGGACATGAACCTGAACCAAGGGGAAGGACTGGAGGCTGGACATGAACCTGAACCAAGGGGAAGGACTGGAGGCTGGACATGAACCTGAACCAAGGGGAAGGTCTGGAGGCTGGACATGAACCTAAACCAAGGGGAAGGACTGGAGGCTGGACATGAACCTAAACCAAGGGGAAGGACTGGAGGCTGGATAGAACCTAAACCAAGGGGAAGATCTGGAGGCTGGACATGAACCTAAACCAAGGGGAAGGACTGGAGGCTGGACATGAACCTGAACCAAGGGGAAGGACTGGAGGCTGGACATGAACCTGAACCAAGGGGAAGGACTGGAGGCTGGACATGAACCTGAACCAAGGGGAAGGTCTGGAGGCTGGACATGAACCTAAACCAAGGGGAAGGACTGGAGGCTGGACATGAACCTAAACCAAGGGGAAGGACTGGAGGCTGGATAGAACCTAAACCAAGGGGAAGGTCTGGAGGCTGGACATGAACCTGAACCAAGGGGAAGGACTGGAGGCTGGACATGAACCTGAACCAAGGGGAAGGACTGGAGGCTGGACATGAACCTAAACCAAGGGGAAGGTCTGGAGGCTGGACATGAACCTAAACCAAGGGGAAGGACTGGAGGCTGAACATGGTTTACTGGCTTGGCTTCCACTGAGGATAAAGGGCCATTACCGGCTGACTTTTGGGTCTGACTGCTGGACAGGTGTGGATGGGATGAGGAAACAAGTGTGCGTGTGCACTCATGCATGACTACGTGTGCGTGTGTGTGTACGAGAAACACAGAGAAGGTTTTGTTGTCCGGGTTGTGGGATATGTGCCAGTGTGTGTGTGTGCGTGTGCGTGTGATGTATGTGTGTGTGTTTTAGGGACGATCTCTGCGTGGAATGTCTGTGGTGCAGACTGGAACCCCTGTCTTTCTGTCATTCCAGAATCCTGTGACACGGCTGGCTGTGTGGAAGGACAGACCGATGTTCTGGAACAGGCGGACATTACCTCAACACTCTATTCCCCACTACAGAGGAATCTCTCTTTGAAAAGCGGAACCCCCAAAATACATCCCTTAAAGCATCACCTTGATTAAAACAGCAGAGAACCCCACAGATACTGAAAAAAAAAGTTTTTGTATTTTTTTTCAAATATTTTGATATAATTTTTTTCAGCTCTATAGTTAACCAATTGAATAAATTCAATAGATATGTCACTTACGAACACAAAAGCAGTTCACCCATTGTCATAAACCATCAGATAGTGTTAACATTATGGGATGGTGAAGGAAGGACTGTTATGCATTATTTTTAATACACATCGGTGCCCGGGGAACAGTGGGTTAACTGCCTTGCTCAAGGGGCAGAACAGCTCGGGGATTCGATTCAGCAACCTTTCGGTTACTGGCCCAACTAGTAGTGCACACATACATGCATATTTTTTTTAACCTTTATTTAACTAGGCAAGTCAGTTAAAGAACAAATTCTTATTTTCAATGACGGCCTAGGAACAGTGGGTTAACTGCCTGTTCAGGGGCAGAACAACAGATTTGTACCTTGTCAGCTCAGAGGTTTGAACTTGCAACCTTCCAGTTACTAGTCCAACGCTCTAACCACTAGGCTACCCTGCCGCCCCTACACTCTAACCACTAGGCTACCCTGCCGCCTCTACACTCTAACCACTAGGCTACCCTGCCACCACAGGGTAGCCTATATAAATAGCCATATACTGAAAATACTGAAAAATACAGGCCCAGCCTAGGAGTTTAGATATCATCTATGCAGAAATGTTAAATGGATGAATTTATTCTGAACAGAATTGGACACTTTGTACATGTCTTTCAGATATGTTCCCATGTTTCAGGAGAAAGGTCTACTGTTCTCAGCAGCATGGCATACCGAAGATCTGGAGTTATTACGGATTTCATCAAGTTGACTTGGAAATACCTTCAGCTTCCCATTCGCTATTTACTGAAAGTTAACTTTAGCTTCCCATTCTCTATTTACTGAAAGTTAACTTTAGCTTCCCATTTTCTATTTACTAGAGGTTTCCTTCAGCTTCCCATTCTCTATTTACTAGAGGTTTCCTTTAGCTTCCCATTCTCTATTTACTAGAGGTTTCCTTTAGCTTCCCATTCTCTATTTACTAGAGGTTTCCTTTAGCTTCCCATTCTCTATTTACTAGAGGTTTCATTTAGCTTCCCATTCTCTATTTACTAGAGGTTTCCTTTAGCTTCCCATTCTTTATTTACTAAAGGTTTCCTTCAGCTTCCCATTCTCTATTTACTAGAGGTTTCCTTTAGCTTCCCATTCTCTATTTACTAAAGGCTTCCTTCGGCTTCCCATTCTCTATTTACTAAAGGTTTCTTTTAGAGGGGCAAGGGATGATTGCATTCCAGCTCAGAGTTTTATATCAAATGGAAGCAATCTCACAGGAAAATATTATGCCATTTCTTTTATCCCCTCCCTGTCACGTTCTGACCTTAGTTCATTTGTTTTGTCTTTGTTTTAGTATGGTCAGGGCGTGAGTTGGGGTGGGCAGTCTATGTTATTTTTTCTATCATTTGGGATTTCTGTGTTTGGCCTGGTATGGTTCTCAATCAGAGGCAGCTGTCAATCGTTGTCCCTGATTGAGAACCATACTTAGGTAGCCTGGTTTCACCTTTGAGTTGTGGGTGATTATTTTTCCGTTTCAGTGTTTGCACCCTTCGGGACTTTTTCGGGTTTTCATTTGGATTCTCTTGGTCTTTTTTTGTAATTTTGTATTCATTTTTCCATTAAATGACATGATGGATACCTACCATGCTGCATTTTGGTCCTCCGATCCTTCCTACTCCGCCTCCTCAGAGGAGGAAGAAACCCGTGACACTGTCCGTATTGTGGATTGTACCACAAGGCCCGAAGAGACAAGGAACATTGGTTCATGTCTAATACCTCTTGTTCTATGATCACCCAAGGAGTGGGATCATTGTTATTAGCCCATTTAAGAGGGTACCTTGCATTAAATGCCAAATAGTATTTCTGAATATCAGGCAGGCCCAGGATACCTCTATTTCTGTCCATTGATCATTTTAAACGGCTGACTCGAGGGGGTTTCTCTCTCCAGAGGAACTTCCTTAACAAACCATTCTCCCGAAAATGAGAGAGGGATTTCCCTGAGTAGGTATTGTAATGATCTGACTAGATCATAAATGAACAATTGTCCAGACAGAGGCTTGAGTTTGCGAATTGACGGTTTATTAAACCAACTTTACACAGGCTACTGTTTGGGCCATAGCACACGCCAAAAAGATGACAGATAACCCACAAGCCAATTGTGACCTTCTCTTGTGAAGCCCAGACGTAAGAGAGAGAACAAAAGCTGAACCTGGTCTTAACTTCCAATGCTCCACCCCCCTGCCCAACCCCCCTCCACGCCACTCCGCCAACCACCAGGATGCCCGGCATCAGAACATTCCAGGCATTCCCGTGATTGGCAGATAGCAGGTTGATTGACAGGTCGGACCCCGCGAACACCGGGTACTGGTCAGTACAACACAACCACCTCCTAGCCTAACACATAACACACAGCTGTCTGTGCGGGTCGCTACAGTATGTTAAACGTGGAAGAATGTTCATATTTATTTTTGATTTTTTTTTTTACCCTAATGTGAGAGAGGAAGTTCTTTCCATCTTTCGAGGTCGTCCGTTGATCTTTTTTAATTAGAATGTTAAAGGGGATGACTTCATGTATTTGGGGTTTTTAAATGAGAATGGCTATGTTAAAGGGGATGACTTCATGTATTTGGGTTTTTAAATGAGAATGGCTATGTTAAAGGGAATGACTTCATGTATTTGGGTTTTTTAATTAGAATGACCATGTTAAAGGGGATGACTTCATGTGTTTGGGGTTTTTAATTAGAATGGCTATGTTAAAGGGGATGACTTCATGTGTTTGTTTTTTTTAATTAGAATGGCTATGTTAAAGGGGATGACTTCATGTGTTTGGGTTTTTTAATTAGAATGACCATGTTAAAGGGAATGACTTCATGTGTTTGGGTTTTTTAATTAGAATGGCTATGTTAAAGGGGATGACTTCATGTGTTTGGGTTTTTTAATTAGAATGACCATGTTAAAGGGAATGACTTCATGTGTTTGTTTTTTTTAATTAGAATGGCTATGTTAAAGGGGATGACTTCATGTGTTTGTTTTTTTTAATTAGAATGACCATGTTAAAGGGAATGACTTCATGTATTTGGGGTTTTTAATTAGAATGGCTATGTTAAAGGGGATGACTTCATGTGTTTGGGTTTTTTAATTAGAATGACCATGTTAAAGGGAATGACTTCATGTGTTTGGGTTTTTAATTAGAATGGCTATGTTAAAGGGAATGACTTCATGTATTTGGTTTTTTAATTAGAATGGCTATGTTAAAGGGAATGACTTCATGTATTTGGGTTTTTAATTAGAATGGCTATGTTAAAGGGAATGACTTCATGTATTTGGGTTTTTAATTAGAATGGCTATGTTAAAGGGAATGACTTCATGTATTTGGGTTTTTAATTAGAATGGCTATGTTAAAGGAAATGACTTCATGTGTTTGGGTTTTTTAATTAGAATGGCTATGTTAAAGGGGATGACTTCATGTGTTTGGGTTTTTTAATTAGAATGGCCATGTTAAAGGGGATGACTTCATGTGTTTGTTTTTTTTAATTAGAATGGCTATGTTAAAGGGGATGACTTCATGTGTTTGGGTTTTTTAATTAGAATGGCTATGTTAAAGGGGATGACTTCATGTATTTGGGTTTTTTTAATTAGATGTTAAAGGGGATGACTTCATTTGTTAAAGGGGATGGTTTTTTAATTAGAATGGCTATGTTAAAGGGGATGACTTCATGTATTTGGGTTTTTTAATTAGAATGGCTATGTTAAAGGGGATGACTTCATGTGTTTGGGTTTTTTAATTAGAATGGCTATGTTAAAGGGAATGACTTCATGTATTTGGGGTTTTTAATTAGAATGACCATGTTAAAGGGGATGACTTCATGTGTTTGGGTTTTTAATTAGAATGACCATGTTAAAGGGGATGACTTCATGTATTTGGGGTTTTTAATTAGAATGACCATGTTAAAGGGAATGACTTCATGTATTTGGGTTTTTTAATTAGAATGGCTATGTTAAAGGGGATGACTTCATGTATTTGTTTTTTTTAATTAGAATGGCTATGTTAAAGGGGATGACTTCATGTGTTTGGGTTTTTTAATTAGAATGGCTATGTTAAAGGGGATGACTTCATGTATTTGGTTTTTTTAATTAGAATGGCTATGTTAAAGGGGATGACTTCATGTATTTGTTTTTTTTAATTAGAATGGCTATGTTAAAGGGAATGACTTCATGTATTTGGGGTTTTAGCATTACTTCAAGGTATTTAACTCCTTCTGGAGACCATTTGAATGGGAGGGAGGCAATGCTATCATTGTAAATGTGTATGTTTAAAGGCATTACCATGTGTTTGGGTTTTTTAATTAGAATGCTTTGTCCCAAATGACGGCAGGGCCATGTTAGCCTAGTGGTTAGAGCGACTTCATGTGTTTGGGTTTTTTAATTAGAATGAACTCAAAGGTTGTAAGATCAAATCCCTGCTGTTGTTCTTCCCCTGAACAATGCAGTTAATCCACTGTTCCTAGGCTGTCATTGAAAATAAGAATTGGTTCTTAAATGACTTCCCTAGTTAAAAAAAGTGATCTTATAGCCAGACAGCTTACTAAAATGGTTAATTGTTTCTAGTGCATGCTGGGGTAACATCTGGCTATTTGGTGCTGTTAGCAGCATGGCATCGGGCTATTTGGTGCTGTTAGCAGCATGGCATCGGGCTATTTGGTGCTGTTAGCAGCATGGCATCTGCACAGACTTAGTTTGACAGTCTCTTTACCTATTTTAATTCCTTGTATCCTTTTATGATCTCTAAGTTAGCAGGCCAAGGGTTCTAAAGACAGAATGAAGAGCAAAGGGAGTGTTCCTCTGTGGATGGTGAAGGCATCTGACATCAGACCATCAGTGCAGGTTTTGGCTGTTGTTGACTTCAGTCAATTAATCACATTTATTTATTGTGAGCGTACCAAGTAATTAGGCGTCACTCTAAAGCGGGAAGGTGGAATAAACGAGTCAGGAAAAAGGTTTTTCTGATTGAACACGGTTCTCTATTGAGAGTATTTTGTCAACAAAAACATTCAAACATAATCAATGAAAAATCTTCCAAGGAAAAACACACATCTTCTTCTCCAGATGAAACAAGAACACAATAGGATAATCTTTAAACTACAACAAACATAAATCACGGTTTTGTCACCGTCTTAGTGGTTCTTTCAGCACAGCTTCTCTCTCTCGGTGGCCATCTTCCAGAGATAGTTTCCCCCCTCTCTTCTGGTTCCATTCTCTCTTTTATAGGGGAAGGAGAGTATCTCATTAGTACCGTCAGCTGTGCTTAATTGACTCTGGTTACCTTGTCTCCCAGGCTCTGTTGGGCAACTATCCATGAGCCCAGCCTGCCCTCTAGTGGTCCGTCCACATACCTTCCCCTCCAGGACCGAACCGGGAGGGTCGGGCGCCAGACGCACCGTCTTGGTCGTGTCGGGACAGCGCGTCTGCATTCCCGTTCTCGATCCGGCCCTGTGGATGACATGGAAAGAGAATGGTTGTAAAGACAAAAACCATCTGGCTATTCTGTTGTTATTGTTTCTCTTACCAGCCATCCACGTGAGGGGCGCATGGTCAGTAACTAATGCAAACCTCCGACCCAGTAGGTAGTACCGGAGATAATCGAGGGCCCACTTGATGGCTAAGGCCTCTTTCTCTACGGTCGCATACCTCTGTTCCCGATCGCTGAGTTTCCTACTAATGAAGAGAATCGGCTTCTCTGCTTCACCTTTACCCTGAGCTAGTACGGCCCCGAGCCCTGTATCCGAGGCGTCGACCTGCACAATGAACTCTTGTGAGAAGTCCGGAGCCTGTAGAACGGGATCAGAACACAGGCCATCTTTTAACAATTGAAAGGCCTCTTCCGTCTCGTCTTTCCACTCTACCTGGTTTGGCAGGTTTTTCCTGATGAGGTTTGTGAGGGGTTGGCAATGGTTGCATATCCCGGGATAAAACGGCGATAATATCCTGTTATCCCTAAGAAGGCCCGAACGTCTCGCTTGGTCCGGGGTCGAGGCCAGTCACGAATTGCCCTGGTCTTCTCTGCCTGTGGGCGTATTTTCCCATTCCCCACGGTGTACCCCAGGTATTCCGCTTCGGACAAACCCAGGCAGCATTTATTTGGATTGGCTGTCAACCCTGTGGCTTCCAAACTCACGAGCACCGCCCGTAATCGCAGGAGGTGACTATCCCAGTCCTCGCTGTGGATGACCACATCGTCTATGTACGCCGCTGCATACTCTTGATGGGGCCGTAGAATGGCATCCATGAGGCGTTGGAAGGTTGCAGCGGCACCGTGCAGTCCGAAGGGCATCCTCACATACTGGAAAAGCCCTCTGGAGTGGCGAAGGCAGTCTTTGGGCGATCCTCCGGAGCCACCGGCACTTGCCAATATCCCTTCGTCAAATCCAGGGTAGTGATGAACTTGGCCTTTCCTAAGCGCTCCAAGAGTTCATCCACGCGGGGCATGGGATACGCATCGAATGTAGAGATGGCATTCACGCCCCTAAAGTCGTTGCAGAGTCTCATACTACCATTGGATTTGGGGACCAGGACTATGGGACTGGACCACTCACTCGTCGAGGGCTCGATCACGCCCATCCTCAACATCTCCCTCACCTCTTTCTTAGCGATGACTCTGCGAGCCTCAGGAATCCTGTAAGGGCGGATATGCACCTTCTTGCCGGGTTCAGTGTGGATATGGTGGAACAGGACATCTGTTTGTCCTGGGAATGGAGAGAATATTCGACCGAAGTTCATAATCAGCTTGTCTAGCTGTCTTGACTGCTCCGGTAGGAGAGTTTGGCCACGGCGCACCTGTGGTAGAGCCTCCTCTTTTCCTTTGCCCTCCAGGGCCATCAAAGCCACCTCCTCCTCTCGTCCATGGTATGTCTTCAGCAGGTTTATGTGATAGATTTGGACCTTCTTCCTCCTGTCAGGTTGCCTGATGAGGTAATTGACCGGTGAGACCCTTTTCATTACCTCGTAGGGCCCCCTCCACTGCGCCAGCAAGCGATGTTCGGCCGTGGGCACAAGCACCATCACTTTCTCTCCCACGGTGAACTCACGGGGGGTCGCAGACTTATCATAGGCCCGGCCTTGGGTCCTTTGGGCCTTCTCCATATGCTCCTTGACTATGGGCCACACTGCTGACAGGCGGTCTCTCATCAGGGTAACGTGTTCTATTGTGGATCGAAAGGGGCATGGTTGGGTCTCCCAGGTCTCCTTGGCTAAGTCGAGGATTCCTCGACAGGGTCTGCCATAGAGCAATTCAAACGGAGAGAATCCAGTGGATGCCTGGGGTACTTCTCGCAGGGCAAACATTAAGTGTGGGAGAAGCATGTCCCAGTTTTTCCCATCTCGGGACACCACCCTTCTCAACATGCTTTTTATCGTTTTGTTCAAGCGTTCACACAACCCGTCTGTTTGAGGGTGGAATATGCTTGTACGTATCTGTTGAACCTGATATAACCGACACAAGTCCTTCATCAACCGGGACATGAACGGGGTTCCTTGATCAGTCAAGATAGTCTTGGGGAGGCCCACACGAGAGAACATCAGGAATAACTCCTTGGCAATTCCCTTTGACGACATGTTACGCAGGGGTATGGCCTCCGGGAACTTGGTAGCGTAATCTATAACCACTAGGATGTACTCGTGTCCTCTGGCAGATTTTGGGAGGGGTCCTACGAGGTCCATAGCTATGCGTTCAAAGGGAGTCTCTATGATGGGGAGAGGAATCAAAGGGTTACGTAGGTGTGGCCGTGGGGCTGTACGTTGACATTGATCACACGTCCTACAATACCTGGCCACATCCCGGGTGACCCGGGGCCAATAGAATCTCTGCATGATTCTGTCAATAGTCTTGTCTCGTGCCAGGTGTCCTCCTAGGACGTGGGAATGGGCTAACTGTAGAACTGTATCTCTGTATGGCCTAGGCACCATTAGTAATTCCTGGTTTTCCCCCTTCGTCGTACGACCCAGTATAAGAGACCCCGCCTGATTGCATAGTAAGGAAGAGGGGCTCACCTGATCCGTCGACGTTCCTCCCGTCGATCACCTTCACCTTCCTCATGGCCTCCCTTAGGTCTGGGTCTCTATGCTGCGAGGTGCCGAACTGTCCCTTTAATTCCTGGGGCAGGTCGACCTCGGTAGAGGGATGTGGAGGTTGTTCCACATCCCCATCAGGGGTGACCGAGGAGAATCCCTTCCAGGTTCCCTCCTCGGATGGAGCTTCAAATATATCCCTTAACGCCTGGTTGCTCCTTCCTTCCTGCGTTGTGTATAGCCCTTCACATGTGTCTTCATCGGTGGTTTCTTGGAATATCTGTCGTAAACGTTGGGTCGCTATTTCTTCCTCTGCTGCAGAGGACGAGGACGCGGCTACGTCTCCTTGTAGGACTACTACCTCGGGCTTGGATTTTCTCTTCTTTCCTGTCCCCCTTCTTCCCGTGCATAACGTCATCTGCCGAAGCTCCTTATATAAGGGACAGTCTCTCCCGATCAATAATGGCACCTTCAGCTGCGGCACTTTCCCGGCCCTGACTGTACACCTTCCTTTTGGAGTGAGAATAGGCAGATTCACAGTGGGGTAATAGTGGGTGTCTCCATGGATACAGGATACGGCTACTTTGTCTGGTAGCAGTGTTGCGGAGGTCACCATCCGCTCCTCTACTAACGTAACCATACTTCCCGAGTCGAGAATAGCTACCACATCTTGTCCTTCGACTTGCACCGGAATCTCTGAGGCTGGGGCTATCTCTGCTAACCAACAGTGTTGATCCTGCCCCCTCAAAACGGGATGTGTGGGGGTAGGCAGTGATGACTCCGTGACCATGGGCTCATCCTTGCTAGGACATTGTGGGGCATAATGGTTGGGAGACTGACATTTATAACACCGACCCTGCTGTGTGGTGGCTGACTTCTCCCACCTCCGGGAGGGGCTTGGACGTTTCGGTGGCGAGCGCCGGGGTGAGTCGTGGTACGGGATTGCAAGACTCCTTCCGTTCCTCCTTGTCACTTTTTAACAACTCCCCTGTAGACCGATATGTTTCCACCGCCTGGGCTATGTCGTCGGCTGACAACGGGTTGGCTTGCCCCACAACCCTTTTTAAGTCACTGGGTAATTCTCTCAATATCTTGTCCACTACGAGAGTCTCTATCACATGTCCTACTCCCTTTCCAGGTTCTAGCCACTGTTTCGTCAGTCGTATTAAGGCGAAGATCTGGGCACGGACGGGTTGATCAGCTGTATAGGTCCATTGATGGAACTTTACAGCCCTATCTCTGGCAGTCAGCTGGTACCGGGACAGGATCTCGGTTTTTAGTCGCCCATAGTCCGCAGCTTCGTGGGAATCCAGGTCAAAATAGGCTTCCTGAGCCACCCCGGTCAAAAGAGGGGCTAATGCGCTCGCCCATTCTGTGGGCGGCCACTCTTCCAAGGTGGCCGTCCTTTCGAAGGTCATGAGGAAGGCCTCAATATCATCCTCCTTGGAGAGACGAGGTAAGATGGCGTGAGCAGCCGCTCTTGGCTTAACTCTAGGTTCTTCTAGTCGGCTCAGCTGTTGTTGCAGGAGTTCTATGGTTGTCCGCTGTGCCGTGATCAATTGTTGTAGTAGGGCGTTATCCATTGTTCTTGAATGGTTCCTCCGGGTCTACTGGAAGAATCTTGATTTACTCACTTATCCTTGTGTCACTCGTCCACCTAATGTCCGCATCCTCCACCAATGTGAGCGTACCAAGTAATTAGAAAGCGGGAAGGTGGAATAAACGAGTCAGGTCACTCTAAAGCGGGAAGGTGGAATAAACGAGTCAGGAAAAAGGTTTTTCTGATTGAACACGGTTCTCTATTGAGAGTATTTTGTCAACAAAAACATTCAAACATAATCAATGAAAAATCTTCCAAGGAAAAACACACATCTTCTTCTCCAGATGAAACAAGAACACAATAGGATAATCTTTAAACTACAACAAACATAAATCACGGTTTTGTCACCGTCTTAGTGGTTCTTTCAGCACAGCTTCTCTCTCTCGGTGGCCATCTTCCAGAGATAGTTTCCCCCCTCTCTTCTGGTTCCATTCTCTCTTTTATAGGGGAAGGAGAGTATCTCATTAGTACCGTCAGCTGTGCTTAATTGACTCTGGTTACCTTGTCTCCCAGGCTCTGTTGGGCAACTATCCATGAGCCCAGCCTGCCCTCTAGTGGTCCGTCCACATTATATAGCCCTTCTTACGTCAGCTGATATCTCAAAGTGCTGTACAGAAGCCCAGCCTAAAACCCCAAACAGCAAGCAATGCAGGTGTAGAAGCACGTTGGCTGGGAAAAACTCCATAGAAAGGCCAGAACCTAGGAAGAAACTTAGAGAGCAACCAGGCTATGAGGGATGGCCAGTCCTCTTCTGGCTGTGACACCGGGTGGAGATTATAACAGAACATGGCCAACATCAGGAGTAAATGTCAGTTGGTTTTTCATCATTCAGAGCATCTCTACCGCTCCTGCTGTCTCTAGAGAGTTGAAAACAGCAGGTCTGGGACAGGTAGCACGTCCTGTGAACAGGTCAGGGTTCCTGGAACTGGAGCAGCAGCACAACCAAGTGGACTGGGAACAACAAGGAGTCATCAGGCCAGGTAGTCCTGAGGCATGGTCCTAGGGCTCAGGTCCTCCAAGAGAGAGAGAGAAAGAGAGAGAGAAAGAAAGAAAGAAAGAAAGAAAGAGAGAGAGAAAGAAAGAGAGAGAGAGAGAGAGAGAGAGAGAGAAAGAGAGAAAGAAAGAAAGAAAGAAAGAGAGAGAAAAGAGAGAGAGAATTAGAGAGCATACTTACATTCACACAGGACACTGGATAAGACAGTAGAAATACTCCAGATAAAACAGACTGACCCCCACCCCCAACACATAAACTATTGCAGCATAAATATTGGAGGCTGAGACAGGAGGGGTCGGGAGACACTGTGGCCCCGTCCGACGATACCCCTGGACAGGGCCAAACAGGCAGGATATAACCCCACCCAATTTGCTGAACCACAGCCCCCAAACCACTAGAGGGATATCTTCAACCACCAACTTACCATCCTGAGACAAAGCCGAGTATAGCCCAAGAAGATCTCCCCCACAGGAAGACCATGTCAGTGACTCAACCCACTCAAGTGGGAAGGCATGGAAGAGCACCAGTAAGCCAGTGACTCAGCCCCTGTAATAGGGTTAGAGGCAGAGACAGCAAGGGCGGTTCGTTGCTCCAGTGCTTTTCCGTTCACCTTCCCACTCCTGGGCCAGACTACACTCAATCATAGGACCTATTGAAGAGATGAGTCTTCAATAAAGGCTTAAATGTTGAGACCGAGTCTGCGTCTCTCACATGGATAGGCAGACCAGTCCATAAAAATGGAGCTCTATAGGAGAAAGCCCTGCCTCCAGCTGTTTGATTAGAAATTCTAGGGACAGTAAGGAGGCCTGCGTCTTGTGACCGTAGCGTACATGTAGGTATGTACAGCAGGACCAAATCGGAAAGATAGGTAGGAGCAATCCTATGTATTACTTTGTAGGTTAGCAGTAAAACCTTGAAATCAGCCCTTGCCTTAACAGGAAGCCAGTGTAGTGAGGCTAGCACTGGAGTAATATGATCACATTTTTTGGTTCTAGTCAAGATTCTAGCAGCCGTGTTTAGCACTAACTGAAGTTTATTTAGTGCCTTATCCGGGTAGCCAGAAAGTAGAGTATTGCAGTAGTCTTACCTAGAAGTGACAAAAGCATGGATGAATTTTTTTGCATAATTTTTTGACAGAAATTTTCAGATTTTTTTGCAATGTTATGTAGATGGAAAAAAGTGATCCTTGAAACAGTCTTGATATGTTCGTCAAAAGAGAGATCAGGGTCCAGAGTAACGCTGAAGTCCTTCACAGTTTTATTTGAGACGACTGTACAACCATCAAGATTAATTGTCAGATTCAACAGAAGATACCTTTGTTTCTTTGGACCTAGAACTAGCATCTCATCATTTGTTGCCATCCACTTCCTTATGTCTGAAACTGTCACGACTTCTGCCAAAGTCGGTTCCTCTCCTTGTTCGGGCGGTGTTCAGCGGTCGACGTCACCGGTCTTCTAGCCATCGCCGATCCATTTTTGATGTTCCATTTGTTTTGCCTTATTTTCACACTCACCTGGTTTCAATTCCCTAATTACATGTTGTATATGTTCCCTCTGTTTCCCCCATGTCTTTGTCGGGAATTGTTTATTGTAAGTACGTGTGCATTGTGTGACTGGTGCGATACGGGTTTTGTGTCCATGTGTTTGTTGTTTTTTAATAAACGGTAGTTATGTTTATTAAACGGCTCCGGCTATTTACCAAGTTCTGCTCTCCTGCGTTTGACTTCACTGCCACCAGTTACGCACCCCTTACAGAAACACAGGCTTCCATGGATGGCAATTTTGGGTTCTTCACCAGGTTTCTTCGAAATGCACAGCTGTTTGTCTTCCGCATAGCAGTGAAAGTTAACCTTATGTTTCCGAATGAAATCACCAAGGAGTAAAATATGTAGTGAAAACAATAGTGGTCCTAAAACGGAGCCTTGAGGAACACCGAATGGATGGTTTGTCAGAGGACAAAGAATGTGGTGAACAATGGTATCAAGAGCAGCACTAAGAGCACGAGGACAGATGCAGAGCCTCGGTCTGACACCATTAAAAGGTAATTTACCACCTTCACAAGTGCAGTCTCAGTGCTATGATGGGGTCTAAAACCAGACTGAAGTGTTTCGTATTCATTGTTTGTCTTCAGGAAGGCAGTGAGTGTGCCAAGAGATATAGTGTGCCAAGAGATATAGTATTAAAAAACTTGAGTGTCTCCCTTGATTCTAGGTCCTGGCAGAGTTGTGCAGAATCAGGACAACTGAGCTTTGGAGGAATACGCATATTTAAAGAGCAGTCCACAATTTGCTTTCTAATGATCATGATATTTTCGTCAAAGAAGTTCATGAATTTATCACTGCAGAAGTGAAAGTCAGCTGCTTTTTAGTTAGCTTTGCGACTGTATCAAAAATAAATGTTGGATTGTTGTTATTATCCTCAATTAAGTTGGAAAAATAGGATGATTGAGCAGCAGTGAGGGCTCTTCGATACTGCACGGTACTGTCTTTCCAAGCTAGTCGGAAGACTTCCAGTTTGGTGTAGCGCCATTTCCGTTCCAATTTTCTGGAAGCTTGCTTCAGAGCTCGGGTATTTTCTGTATACCAGGGAGCTAGTTTCTTATGACAAATGTTTTTAGTTTTTAGGGGTGCGACTGCATCTAGGGTATTACGCAAGTTTAAATTGAGTTCCTCAGTTAGGTGGTTAACTGATTTTTGTACTCTGACATCCTTGGGTAGGCGGAGGGAGTCTGGAAGGGCATCTAGGAATCTTTGGGTTGTCCTAGAATTTATAGCACGGCTGATGATCCTTGGTTGGGGTCTGAGCAGATTATTTGTTGCGATTACAATAATAAAATGGTGGTCCGATAGTCCAGGATTATGAGGAAAAACATTAAGATCCACAACATTGGCATCAGAGACTCTGGGCTCGCGCTCAGGCTCTGTCGTGTCGTAACCGACCGCGACTGGGAGGTCCGTGGGGCGACGCACAATTGGCCTAGCGTCATCCGGGTTAGGGAGGGCTTGGCCGGTAGGGAAATCCTTATCTCATCGCGCACCAGCGACTCCTGTGGCGGGCCGGGCGCAGTGCGCGCTAACCAAGGTTGCCAGGTGCACAGTGTTTCCTCCGACACATTGGTGCGGCTGGCTTCCGGGTTGGATGCGCGCTGTGTTAAGAAGCAGTGCGGCTTGGTTGGGTTGTGTATCGGAGGATGCATGACTTTCCACCTTCATCTCTCCCGAGCCCGTACGGGAGTTGTAGCGATGAGACAAGATAGTAGCTACTAAAACAATTGGATACCATGAAATTGGGGAGAAAAAGGGGTAAAATTCAAAAAACTAAAACAAAAAAAAGATCCACAACATTTATTCCACGGGACTAAACTAGGTCCAGAATATGATTGTGGCAGTGAGTAGGTTCGGAGACATGTTGGACAAAACCCACTGAGTCGATGATGGCTACGAAATTCTTTTGGAGGGGGTCTGTGGACTTTTCCATGTGAATATTGAAGTCACCTAAAATGTGAATATTATCTGCCATGACTGCAAGGTCTGATAGGAATTCAGGGAACTCATTGAGGAATGCTGTATATGGCCCAGGAGGCCTGTACACAGTAGCTATAAAAAGTGATTGAGTAGGCTGCATAGATTTCATGACTAGATACTCAAAAGACAAAAACGCAGTCATTTTTGTTTGTAAATTGAAATTTGCTGTTAGCAACACCTATGCCTTTGCAGGTCACTAGTGTAACCAGGAGGTGAGGCCTCATTTAACACAGTAAATTCATCAGGCTTAAGCCATGTTTCAGTCAGGCCAATCACATCAGGATTATGATCAGTGATTAGTTCATTGACTGTAACTGCCTTGGAAGTGAGGGATCTAAACATTAAGTAGCCCCTATTTTGAGATGTAAGATATCACAATTTCTTTCAATAATGACAGGAATGGAGGAGGTCTTTATTCCAGTGAGATTGCTAAGGCGAACACCGCCATGTTTAGTTTTGCCCAACCTAGATCGAGGCACAGCCACGGTCTCAATGGGGATAGCTGAGCTGACTACACTGACTGTGCTAGTGGCAGACTCCACTAAGCTGGCAGCCTGGCTAACAGCCTGCAGCCTGGCCTGCACCCTATCTCATTGTGGAGCTATAGGAGTTAGAGCCCTGTCTATGATGGAGTCCGTCACTCCTCAGCAGGCCAGGCAGCAGGCTGTTAGTGCCAGCTTAGTGGAGTCTGTCACTAGCACAGTCAGTTTAGTATAAAAGTGATACATTCTTAATAAGGTTTGGCCTTGAACCAAACTCTGAGTGTTCTAAACAGTTATGAGCATTCTCCGCGTCCAAGGAAACTGCCATTTTGGGGGTAAAATGTGGGTTTTGCGTAACAGGTATGTGCAGTGCTTGACTCGGACTTCCTCCACCGTTTATATTAAGGTGGAGGAACTCTGCCAAGTTTTAAAGCCAATATTCAGAATGAGATGGGGATCTCTGCAGGTGAACAGACTCCAGAGCTTCAGATACTGTATTGAGTGACTCAGCCATTCTGGAAAACTGGAACTGAAGAGAGGCTAAATTGAGTCAGCTGTATTCACGTACCTGGTGTTCAACATTACCAGACGACGCTACAGAACACCAGCTAACCACAACTATGGGACAAAGAGTCCTTCTCAAACATTCTTAAGGCAAGGGAGGAGGGAGAGGTAAAGGGGGATAGAGAGAGAAAGAGGCAAAAAAGTGAGCTTGCGTCCCAAATGCCACCCTATCGTGGGAAATAGCCATAGGTCTCTGGTCAAAAGTAACGCACTACAAAGGGAATAGGGTGGCATTTGGACCACACACGGAGGCTGGCCAAGGCGTGTGAGGAATGCACCAGATACTTCAAAACAACATCCCGAGGGAGAAGCAGCTGAGACGGAACGCAGGCAGCAAGGAGGGAGCAGAGGGGAGGAGCCCTGCCAGGCAGCAAGCGGCCAACAGCGGAGGGAGGAGGGAGCAGAGGGGAGGAGCCCTGCCAGGCAGCAAGCGGCCAACAGCGGAGGGAGGAGGGAGCAGAGGGGAGGAGCCCTGCCAGGCAGCAAGCGGCCAACAGCGGAGGGAGGAGGGAGCAGAGGGGAGGAGCCCTGCCAGGCAGCAAGCGGCCAACAGCGGAGGGAGGAGGGAGCAGAGGGGAGGAGCCCTGCCAGGCAGCAAGCGGCCAACAGCGGAGGGAGGAGGGAGCAGAGGGGAGGAGCCCTGCCAGGCAGCAAGCGGCCAACAGCGGAGGGAGGAGGGAGCAGAGGGGAGGAGCACTGCCCGTGCTCTATTTTTAGGCCACCTCACTTCATTAAAAACAGGATGCTTTCATAACCCCAGCAGGTGTCCTCGAGGGAGAACATTATTTTAGGCAAAATAACTCGAGCCAGAGGAGGATGGGAGGATAGGAGGGTGGGAGGATTGGAGGATGATGGGAGGAGGGAGGATGGGAGGGGTGAGGAGGATGAGGGGAGGATGAGGGGAGGAGGGGAGTAGGAGAGGAGGAGAGGAGGATGGAAGGGGGACGAGGGGAGGAGTTTGGGGGAGGAGGGGAGGAGGATGGGAGGGGTGAGGAGTATGAGGGGAGGATGGGAGGAGGGGAGGAGGATAGGAGGATGGAAGGGGGATGAGGGGAGGAGTTTGGGGGAGGATGGGAGGAGGGGAGGAGGATGGGAGGGGAAGGAGTTTGAGGGGAGGATGGGAAGAGGGAGGAGGAGAGGAGGATGGGAGGTTTGGAGGAGGATGAGAGGATGGGAGGAAGGGAGGAGGGAAGGAGGAGGGGAGGAGGATGAGGGGAGGGGAGGAGGAGGGGAGGAGGATGAGGGGAGGGTGAGAGGAGGGAGGAGGAGGGGAGGATGGGAAGATGGGAGGAGGATGGGAGGATGATAGGATGGGAGGATGGGAGGTAGGGAGGAGGAGGGGAGGATAGGAGGAGGGGAAGATGTTATGAGGGGAGGAGGGGTGAGGGGGGATGGTAGGAGGGGAGGAGGATGAGGGGAGGATTGGAGGATGATGGGAGGATGAGAGGAGTAGGGGAGGGGAGGAGGATGAGGGGAGGATTGGAGGATGATGGGAGGATGAGAAGAGTAGGGGAGGGGAGGAGGATGAGGGGAGGATTGGAGGATGATGGGAGGATGAGAGGAGTAGGGGAGGGGAGGAGGATGATGGGAGGATTGGAGGATGATGGGAGGATGAGAGGAGTAGGGGAGGGGAGGAGGATGATGGGAGGATGAGAGGAGTATGGGGAGGGGAGGAGGATGATGGGAGGATGAGAGGAGTAGGGGAGGGGAGGAGGGGAGGAGGATGAGGGGAGGATGAGAGGAGTAGGGGAGGGGGATTGGAGGATGATGGGAGGATGAGAGGAGTAGGGGAGGAGGATGAGGGGAGGATTGGAGGATGATGGGAGGATGAGAGGAGTAGGGGAGGGGAGGAGGATGATGGGAGGATGAGAGGAGTAGGGGAGGGGAGGAGGATGATGGGAGGATGAGAGGAGTAGGGGAGGGGAGGATTGGAGGATGATGGGAGGATGAGAGGAGTAGGGGAGGGGAGGAGGATGATGGGAGGATGAGAGGAGTAGGGGAGGGGAGGAGGATGAGAGGAGGATTGGAGGATGATAGGAGGATGAGAGGAGTAGGGGAGGGGAGGAGGATGATGGGAGGATGAGAGGAGTAGGGGAGGGGAGGAGGATGAGGGGAGGATTGGAGGATGATGGGAGGATGAGAGGAGTAGGGGAGGGGAGTAGGATGATGGGAGGATGAGAGGAGTAGGGGAGGGGAGGAGGATGAGCGGAGGATTGGAGGATGATGGGAGGATGAGAGGAGTAGGGGAGGGGAGGAGGATGATGGGAGGATGAGAGGAGTAGGGGAGGGGAGGAGGATGATGGGAGGATGAGAGGAGTAGGGGAGGGGAGGATTGGAGGATGATGGGAGGATGAGAGGAGTAGGGGAGGGGAGGACGTCTTGCCACCACACGGGGCTGTAGAGTCTGGCTGCGTACCAAATAGCCCCCTATTAATCGTGCACTACTTTTTAGTCCCGTGGGTCCTATAGGCCCTAAAAGTAGTGCACTATATAGAGAATAGTGTACCATTTGGGACGTAGAAACCCTGAGGCTTGTCGTCTCTATTTCTGCAGTGTCTTAGAGTTGCTGCCCGCATGACTTGAATTAATTATGCAATGTAGGCATTGGGAATTTTATTTGGGCGTTTGCTGCTCAGAACGAGGTGGACGTTTTCCCCCCCATTCGTTTTTTTTTTTGTGGTTGTCTCTATACTGCTACTCGTGCTCCTGCACCCAACATTTCATGATGACTTTTTTTCATGTTTGATTGAAATATAGTTTGACGGGAGGGTTCATTTGAATTTCGAAGCATCAGTGCCGCAGAAAACTGTCCAGAAAACTGTCCAGAAAACGGTTGACCTCCATTAAAACCAGCTCTGACGTCTTCTTATCTCTCTCAGACTTTGCCTAAAAATCCCTCAATGCCATCTCCCTCCAATGAAAGGCCACCATGTTTTAAATTGAATCTTTATTCAACTGGGCAAGTCAGTTAAGAACAAATTCTTATTTACAATAATGGCCTACCCAGGCCAAAACCTAGGCCAATTGTGCGCCGCCCTATGGTACTCCCAAACACGGCCGGTTGTGATACAGCCTCGAATCAAACTAGGGTCTGTAATGACGCCTCTAGCTCTGACATGCATTGCCTTAGACCGCTGTGCCACTCGGGAGCCCTGAGTGAAACCTGAGACAACATCGCACATAGAGCGATCTTTATTTCTGTGATCCACCCTTCTCATACAAACTACACAGTTGGGTCCATACTTTACAAGAGTGCTCTCATTTAAGTTAGGTTGTACTTGAGTAGGTCAGACACTCTGTTACTAACGAGAACAAAGCTCCTCAGGACTGATGATAGGAGGCTATGTCCCAAACGGAACCCCATTCCCTATATAGTGCACTACTTTAGACCAGAGCCCTATAGAACCCTGTTCCCTATATAGTGCACTACTTTAGACCAGAGCCCTATAGAACCCTGTTCCCTATATAGTGCACTACTTTAGACCAGAGCCCTATAGAACCCTATTCCCTATATAGTGCACTACTTTAGACCAGGGCTCTATAGAACCCTATTCCCTATATAGTGCACTACTTTAGACCAGAGCCCTATAGAACCCTATTCCCTATATAGTGCACTACTTTAGACCAGGGCCCTATAGAACCCTATTCCCTATATAGTGCACTACTTTAGACCAGAGCCCTATAGAACCCTATTCCCTATATAGTGCACTATCTTTGACCAGGTTCCATAGAGGGAGCACAGCGAGGGAGATGAGAGGGAGACCCATAGTAAAGACACTATTTAACACCTCAGCAGTGACTCAATCCCCCTGCCTGGCCCGTTTTTTATATTCTTTCTTTATTACTGCATTGAGTCTTGTGTTTGCAGCCTTGTCCAGTTTAGACTCTTACATAGAATAATATTGACATAAATATTGATCTAGATTTGTCTAGATCTGGGAGGGAGGGAGGGATCTAGAGGTTTGATCCATGGTAAAGGAGATTCTCGCCTAGGTAAAAGAGGCTGGGTGGGTGGGTAGCAGTTAGAGGCTGGCTGGGTGGGTAGCAGTTAGAGGCTGGGTGGCTGGATAGCAGTTAGAGGCTGACTGGGTGGGTAGCAGTTAGAGGCTGGGTGGGTGGGTAGCAGTTAGAGACTGACTGGGTGGGTAGCAGTTAGAGGTTTGCTGGGTGGGTGGGTAGCAGTCAGAGGCTGGGTGGGTGGGTAGCAGTTAGAGGCTGGGTGGGTAGCAGTCAGAGGCTGGGTGGGTAGGAGACAGAGGCTGGCTGGGTGGGTAGCAGACAGACGCTGGGTGGGTAGCAGACAGAGGCTGGCTGGGTGGGTAGCAGACAGAGGCTGGGTGGGTAGCAGACAGAGGCTGGGTGGGTAGAAGACAGAAGCTGGGTGGGTGGGTAGCAGACAGAGCTGGGTGGGTAGAAGACAGAGGCTGGGTGGGTGGGTAGCAGACAGAGGATGGGTGGGTAGAAGACAGAGACTGGGTGGGTGGGTAGCAGACAGATGCTGGGTGGGTAGCAGACAGAGGCTGGGTGGGTAGAAGACAGAGGCTGGGTGGGTGGGTAGCAGACAGAGGCTGGGTGGGTAGCAGACAGAGGCTGGGTGGGTGGGTAGCAGACAGAGGCTGGGTGGGTGGGTAGCAGACAGAGACTAGCTGGGTGGGTAGCAGAAAGAGGCTGGGTGGGTGGGTAGCAGACAGAGACTAGCTGGGTGGGTAGCAGACAGAGGCTGGATGGGTGGGTAGCAGACAGAGACTAGCTGGGTGGGTAGCAGACAGAGGCTGGGTGGGTGGGTAGCAGACAGAGGCTGGGTGGGTGGGTAGCAGACAGAGGCTGGCTGGGTGGGTAGCAGACAGAGGCTGGCTGGGTGGGTAGCAGACAGAGGCTGGGCGGGTGGGTAGCAGACAGAGGCTGTCTGGGTGGGTAGGAGACAGAGGCTGGCTGGGTGGGTAGCAGACAGACGCTGGGTGGGTAGCAGACAGAGGCTGGCTGGGTGGGTAGCAGACAGAGGCTGGGTGGGTAGCAGACAGAGGCTGGGTGGGTAGCAGACAGAGGCTGGGTGGGTAGAAGACAGAAGCTGGGTGGGTGGGTAGCAGACAGAGCTGGGTGGGTAGAAGACAGAGGCTGGGTGGGTGGGTAGCAGACAGAAGCTGGGTGGGTAGAAGACAGAGACTGGGTGGGTGGGTAGCAGACAGATGCTGGGTAGGTAGCAGACAGAGGCTGGGTGGGTAGAAGACAGAGGCTGGGTGGGTGGGTAGCAGACAGAGGCTGGGTGGGTGGGTAGCAGACAGAGGCTGGGTGGGTGGGTAACAGACAGAGGGTGGGTGGGTGGTTAGCAGACAGAGGCTGGGTGGGTGGGTAGCAGACAGAGGCTGGGTGGGTGGGTAGCAGTCAGAGGCTAGGTGGGTAGCAGACAGAGGCTGGGTGGGTAGCAGACAGAGGCTGTCTGGGTGGGTAGCAGACAGAGGATGGGTGGGTAGCAGTCAGAGGCTGGGTGGGTGGGTAGCAGTCAGAGGCTGGGTGGGTAGCAGACAGAGGATGGGTGGGTAGCAGTCAGAGGCTGGGTGGGTAGCAGACAGAGGGTGGATGGGTGGGTAGCAGACAGAGGCTGGGTGGGTAGCAGACAGAAGCTGGCTGGGTGGGTAGCAGTCAGAGGCTGGGTGGATAGGTAGCAGTTAGAGGCTGGGTGGATAGGTAGCAGTTAGAGGCTGGCTGGGTGGGTAGTAGTCAGAGGCTGGGTAGTAGTCAGAGGCTGGCTGGGTGGGTAGCAGTCAGAGACTGGGTGGATGGGTAGCAGTTAGAGCCTGGGTGGATTGGTAGCAGTTAGAGGCTGGGTGGGTGGGTCGCGGTTAGAGGCTGGCTGGGTGGGTAGCAGTTAGAGGGTGGGAGATTGGATAGCAGATAGAGGCTGGCTGGGTGGGTAGCAGTTAGAGGCTGGGTGGCTGGGTAGCAGACAGAGGCTGGGTGGGTGGGTAGCAGACAGAGGCTGGGTGGGTGGGAAGCAGTCAGAGGCTGGGTGGGTGGGTAGCAGATAGAGGCTGGGTGGGTGGGAAGCAGTCAGAGGCTGGGTGGGTGGGTAGCAGATAGAGTCTGGGTGGGTGGGAAGCAGTCAGAGGCTGGGTGGGTGGGTAGCAGTCAGAGGCTGGGTGGGTGGGTAGCAGACAGAAGCTGGGTGGCTGGGTGGGTAGCAGACAGAGGATGGCTGGGTGGGTAGCAGACAGAGGCTGGCTGGGTGGGTAGCAGACAGAGACTAGCTGGGTGGTTAGCAAACAGAGGCTGGGTGGGTGGGTAGCAGAGAGAGGCTGGGTGGGTGGGTAGCAGACAGAGGCTGGCTGGGTGGGTAGCAGACAGAGGCTGGGCGGGTGGGTAGCAGACAGAGGCTGTCTGGGTGGGTAGGATACAGAGGCTGGCTGGGTGGGTAGCAGACAGAGGCTGGCTGGGTGGGTAGCAGACAGAGGCTGGGTGGGTAGCAGACAGAGGCTGGGTGGGTAGAAGACAGAGGCTGGGTGGGTGGGTAGCAGACAGAGGCTGGGTGGGTAGAAGACAGAGGCTGGGTGGGTGGGTAGCAGACAGAGGCTGGGTGGGTAGAAGACAGAAGCTGGGTGGGTGGCTAGCAGACAGAGGCTGGGTGGGTGGGTAGCAGACAGATGCTGGGTGGGTAGCAGACAGAGGCTGGGTGGGTAGAAGACAGAGGCTGGGTGGGTGGCTAGCAGACAGAGGCTGGGTGGATGGGTAGCAGACAGAGGCTGGCTGGGTGGGTAGCAGTCAGAGGCTGGGTGGGTAGCAGACAGAGGCTGGGTGGGTAGCAGACAGAGGCTGGGTGGGTAGCAGACAGAGGCTGAGTGGGTGGGTAGCAGACAGAGGCTGGGTGGCTGGGTGGGTAGCAGACAGAGGCTGGCTGGGTGGGTAGCAGACAGAGGCTGGCTGGGTGGGTAGCAGACAGAGACTAGCTGGGTGGTTAGCAGACAGAGGCTGGGTGGGTGGGTAGCAGACAGAGGCTGGGTGGGTGGGTAGCAGACAGAGGCTGGGTGGGTGGGTAGCAGACAGAGGCTGGCTGGGTGGGTAGCAGACAGAGGCTGGGCTGGGTGGGTGGGCAGCAGACAGAGGCTGTCTGGGTGGGTAGGAGACAGAGGCTGGCTGGGTGGGTAGCAGACAGAGGCTGGGTGGGTAGAAGACAGAGGCTGGGTGGGTGGGTAGCAGACAGAGGCTGGGTGGGTAGAAGACAGAGGCTGGGTGGATGGGTAGCAGACAGAGGCTGGGTGGGTGGGTAGCAGACAGAGGCTGGGTGGGTGGGTAACAGACAGAGGGTGGGTGGGTGGTTAGCAGACAGAGGCTGGCTGGGTGGGTAGCAGTCAGAGGCTGGGTGGGTAGCAGTCAGAGGCTGGCTGGGTGGGTAGCAGTCAGAGGCTGGGTGGGTAGCAGACAGAGGCTGGGTGGGTAGCAGACAGAGGCTGGGTGGGTGGGAAGCAGTCAGAGGCTGGGTGGGTGGGTAGCAGTCAGAGGCTGGGTGGGTGGGTAGCAGACAGAAGCTGGGTGGCTGGGTGGGTAGCAGACAGAGGCTGGCTGGGTGGGTAGCAGACAGAGGCTGGCTGGGTGGGTAGCAGACAGAGACTAGCTGGGTGGTTAGCAAACAGAGGCTGGGTGGGTGGGTAGCAGACAGACTGCTGGGTGGGTGGGTAGCAGACAGAGGCTGGCTGGGTGGGTAGCAGACAGAGGCTGGGCGGGTGGGTAGCAGACAGAGGCTGTCTGGGTGGGTAGGATACAGAGGCTGGCTGGGTGGGTAGCAGACAGAGGCTGGCTGGGTGGGTATCAGACAGAGGCTGGGTGGGTAGCAGACAGAGGCTGGGTGGGTAGCAGACAGAGGCTGGGTGGGTAGAAGACAGAGGCTGGGTGGGTGGGTAGCAGACAGAGGCTGGGTGGGTAGAAGACAGAGGCTGGGTGGGTGGGTAGCAGACAGAGACTGGGTGGGTAGAAGACAGAGGCTGGGTGGGTGGCTAGCAGACAGAGGCTGGGTGGGTGGGTAGCAGACAGATGCTGGGTGGGTAGCAGACAGAGGCTGGGTGGGTAGAAGACAGAGGCTGGGTGGGTGGCTAGCAGACAGAGGCTGGGTGGGTGGGTAGCAGACAGAGGCTGGCTGGGTGGGTAGCAGTCAGAGGCTGGGTGGGTAGAAGACAGAGGCTGGGTGGGTAGCAGACAGAGGCTGGGTGGGTAGCAGACAGAGGCTGAGTGGGTGGGTAGCAGACAGAGGCTGGGTGGCTGGGTGGGTAACAGACAGAGGCTGGCTGGGTGGGTAGCAGACAGAGGCTGGCTGGGTGGGTAGCAGACAGAGACTAGCTGGGTGGTTAGCAGACAGAGGCTGGGTGGGTGGGTAGCAGACAGAGGCTGGGTGGGTGGGTAGCAGTAAGAGGCTGGGTGGGTGGGTAGCAGACAGAGGCTGGCTGGGTGGGTAGCAGACAGAGGCTGGGCGGGTGGGTAGCAGACAGAGGCTGTCTGGGTGGGTAGGAGACAGAGGCTGGCTGGGTGGGTAGCAGACAGAGGCTGGGTGGGTAGCAGACAGAGGCTGGGTGGGTAGAAGACAGAGGCTGGGTGGGTGGGTAGCAGACAGAGGCTGGGTGGGTAGAAGACAGAGGCTGGGTGGATGGGTAGCAGACAGAGGCTGGGTGGGTGGGTAGCAGACAGAGGCTGGGTGGGTGGGTAACAGACAGAGGGTGGGTGGGTGGTTAGCAGACAGAGGCTGGCTGGGTGGGTAGCAGTCAGAGGCTGGGTGGGTAGCAGTCAGAGGCTGGCTGGGTGGGTAGCAGTCAGAGGCTGGGTGGGTAGCAGACAGAGGCTGGGTGGGTAGCAGACAGAGGCTGAGTGGGTGGGTAGCAGACAGAAACTGGCTGGGTGGGTAACAGACAGAGGCTGGCTGGGTGGGTAGCAGACAGAGGCTGAGTTGGTGGGTAGCAGACAGAGACTGGGTGGGTGGGTAGCAGACAGAGGGTGGGTGGGTGGGTGGTTAGCAGACAGAGGCTGGGTGGGTAGCAGTCAGAGGTTGGCTGGGTGGGTAGCAGTCAGAGGCTGGGTGGGTAGCAGACAGAGGCTGGGTGGGTAGCAGACAGAGGCTGGCTGGGTGGGTAGCAGTCAGAGGCTGGGTGGGTAGCAGACAGAGGCTGGGTGGGTAGCAGACAGAGGCTGGGTGGGTGGGTAGCAGACAGAGGCTAGCAGACAGGGCTGGGTGGGTAGCAGACAGAGGCTGGGTGGGTGGGTCGTAGCAGACAGAGGCTGGGTGGCTGGGTGGGTAACAGACAGAGGCTGGCTGGGTGGGTAGCAGACAGAGGCTGGCTGGGTGGGTAGCAGACAGAGACTAGCTGGGTGGTTAGCAGACAGAGGCTGGGTGGGTGGGTAGCAGACAGAGGCTGGGTGGGTGGGTAGCAGACAGAGGCTGGGTGGGTGGGTAGCAGACAGAGGCTGGCTGGGTGGGTAGCAGACAGAGGCTGGGCGGGTGGGTAGCAGACAGAGGCTGTCTGGGTGGGTAGGAGACAGAGGCTGGCTGGGTGGGTAGCAGACAGGGCTGGGTGGGTAGCAGACAGAGGCTGGGTGGGTAGCAGACAGAGGCTGGGTGGGTAGCAGACAGAGGCTGGGTGGGTAGAAGACAGAGGCTGGGTGGATGGGTAGCAGACAGAGGCTGGGTGGGTGGGTAGCAGACAGAGGCTGGGTGGGTGGGTAGCAGACAGAGGCTGGGTGGGGTGGTTAGCAGACAGAGGCTGGCTGGGTGGGGCTGGGCTGGGTGGGTAGCAGACAGAGGCTGGCTGGGTGGGTAGCAGTCAGAGGCTGGCTGGGTGGGTAGCAGTCAGAGGCTGAGGTGGGTGGGTAGCAGACAGAGGCTGAGTGGGTGGGTAGCAGACAGAAACTGGCTGGGTGGGTAACAGACAGAGGCTGGCTGGGTGGGTAGCAGACAGAGGCTGAGTTGGTGGGTAGCAGACAGAGACTGGGTGGGTGGGTAGCAGACAGAGGTGGGTGGGTGGGTGGTTAGCAGACAGAGGCTGGGTGGGTAGCAGTCAGAGGCTGGCTGGGTGGGTAGCAGTCAGAGGCTGGGTGGGTAGCAGACAGAGGCTGGGTGGGTAGCAGACAGAGGCTGGGTGGGTGGGTAGCAGTAAGAGGCTGGGTGGGTGGGTAGCAGACAGAGGCTGGCTGGGTGGGTAGCAGACAGAGGCTGGGCGGGTGGGTAGCAGACAGAGGCTGTCTGGGTGGGTAGGAGACAGAGGCTGGCTGGGTGGGTAGCAGACAGAGGCTGGGTGGGTAGCAGACAGAGGCTGGGTGGGTAGAAGACAGAGGCTGGGTGGGTGGGTAGCAGACAGAGGCTGGGTGGGTAGAAGACAGAGGCTGGGTGGATGGGTAGCAGACAGAGGCTGGGTGGGTGGGTAGCAGACAGAGGCTGGGTGGGTGGGTAACAGACAGAGGGTGGGTGGGTGGTTAGCAGACAGAGGCTGGCTGGGTGGGTAGCAGTCAGAGGCTGGGTGGGTAGCAGTCAGAGGCTGGCTGGGTGGGTAGCAGTCAGAGGCTGGGTGGGTAGCAGACAGAGGCTGGGTGGGTAGCAGACAGAGGCTGAGTGGGTGGGTAGCAGACAGAAACTGGCTGGGTGGGTAACAGACAGAGGCTGGCTGGGTGGGTAGCAGACAGAGGCTGAGTTGGTGGGTAGCAGACAGAGACTGGGTGGGTGGGTAGCAGACAGAGGGTGGGTGGGTGGGTGGTTAGCAGACAGAGGCTGGGTGGGTAGCAGTCAGAGGCTGGCTGGGTGGGTAGCAGTCAGAGGCTGGGTGGGTAGCAGACAGAGGCTGGGTGGGTAGCAGACAGAGGCTGGCTGGGTGGGTAGCAGTCAGAGGCTGGGTGGGTAGCAGACAGAGGCTGGGTGGGTAGCAGACAGAGGCTGGGTGGGTGGGTAGCAGACAGAGACTGGGTGGGTGGGTCGATAGCAGACAGAGGCTGGGTGGGTAGCAGACAGAGGCTGGGTGGGTGGGTCGATAGCAGACAGAGGCTGGGTGGGTGGGTAGCAGACAGAGGCTGGGTGGTTAGCAGACAGAGGCTAGGTGGTTAGCAGACAGAGGCTGGGTGGGTAGCAGACAGAGGCTGGCTGGGTGGGTAGCAGACAGAGGCTGGGTGGGTAGCAGACAGAGGGTGGGTGGGTAGCAGACAGAGGCTGGGTGGGTAGCAGACAGAGGCTGGGTGATTAGCAGACAGAGGCTGGGTGGTTAGCAGACAGAGGCTGGGTGGGTCGATAGCAGACAGAGGCTGGGTGGGTGGGTAGCAGTCAGAGGCTGGCTGGGTGGGTAGCAGTCAGAGGCTGGCTGGGTGGGTCGATAGCAGACAGAGGCTGGGTGGGTGGGTCGATAGCAGACAGAGGCTGGGTGGGTGGGTCGATAGCAGACAGAGGCTGGGTGGGTGGGTAGCAGACAGAGGGTGGGTGGGTGGTTAGCAGACAGAGGCTGGGTGGGTGGGTAGCAGACAGAGGCTGGGTGGGTAGCAGTCAGAGGCTGGGTGGGTGGGTAGCAGACAGAGGCTGGCTGGGTGGGTAACAGACAGAGGGTGGATGGGTGGGTAGCAGACAGAGGCTGGGTGGGTAGCAGACAGAGGCTGGCTGGGTGGGTAGCAGTCAGAGGCTGGGTGGGTAGCAGACAGAGGCTGGGTGGGTAGCAGACAGAGGCTGGGTGGGTAGCAGACAGAGGCTGGGTGGGTGGGTCGATAGCAGACAGAGGCTGGGTGGGTGGGTCGATAGCAGACAGAGGCTGGGTGGGTAGCAGACAGAGGCTGGGTGGGGCTCTAGTCTTTAGTAGATTAAAAAACGACCACTGCTTTCCACTTATTATTCCGATCCCTTATTTTTCATGAAATATCAGTCCATGTAAGATAATAAGAACTGCAACGTCATTGTTTAATCACATTGTGATCCAGAGATTTCCGGGGTAAGACTTGCGAGAATGTACTGTTACATGTAGAATGTACTGTTACATTTAGAATGTACTGTTACATTTAGAATGTACTGTTACATTTAGAATGTACTGTTACATGTAGAATGTACTGTTACATTTAGAATGTACTGTTACATTTAGAATGTACTGTTACATTTAGAATGTACTGTTACATGTAGAATGTACTGTTACATTTAGAATGTACTGTTACATTTAGAATGTACTGTTACATTTAGAATGTAGTGTTACATTTAGAATGTACTGTTACATTTAGAATGTACTGTTACATTTAGAATGTACTGTTACATGTAGAATGTACTGTTACATTTAGAATGTACTGTTACATTTAGAATGTACTGTTACATTTAGAATGTACTGTTACATTTAGAATGTACTGTTACATGTAGAATGTACTGTTACATTTAGAATGTACTGTTACATGTAGAATGTACTGTTACATGTAGAATGTACTGTTACATGTAGAATGTACTGTTACATTTAGAATGTACTGTTACATTTAGAATGTACATTTGTAGAATGTACTGTTACATTTAGAATGTACTGTTACATGTAGAATGTACTGTTACATTTAGAATGTACTGTTACATGTAGAATGTACTGTTACATTTAGAATGTACTGTTACATGTAGAATGTACTGTTACATTTAGAATGTACTGTTACATGTAGAATGTACTGTTACATTTAGAATGTAGTGTTACATTTAGAATGTACTGTTACATTTAGAATGTACTGTTACATTTAGAATGTACTGTTACATGTAGAATGTACTGTTACATTTAGAATGTACTGTTACATTTAGAATGTACTGTTACATTTAGAATGTACTGTTACATGTAGAATGTACTGTTACATTTAGAATGTACTGTTACATTTAGAATGTACTGTTACATTTAGAATGTACTGTTACATTTAGTATGTACTGTTACATTTAGAATGTACTGTTACATTCAAAATGTACTGTTACATTTAGTATGTACTGTTACATTTAGAATGTACTGTTACATGTAGAATGTACTGTTACATTTAGAATGTACTGTTACATTTAGAATGTACTGTTACATTTAGAATGTACTGTTACATTTAGAATGTACTGTTACATTTAGAATGTACTGTTACATGTAGAATGTACTGTTACATTTAGAATGTACTGTTACATTTAGAATGTACTGTTACATTTAGAATGTACTGTTACATGTAGAATGTACTGTTACATTTAGAATGTACTGTTACATGTAGAATGTACTGTTACATTTAGAATGTACTGTTACATTTAGAATGTACTGTTACATTTAGAATGTACTGTTACATTTAGTATGTACTGTTACATTTAGAATGTACTGTTACATTCAGAATGTACTGTTACATTTAGTATGTACTGTTACATTTAGAATGTACTGTTACATTTAGAATGTACTGTTACATGTAGAATGTACTGTTACATTTAGAATGTACTGTTACATTTAGAATGTAGTGTTACATTTAGAATGTACTGTTACATTTAGAATGTACTGTTACATTTAGAATGTACTGAATTAATAAAACACAATTTTCTCTATGAAACAGAAGGAAATTAAACTGGATCCAAACACGCTTTTTTTCACAAGTTGGGAAGAATATCTTTTTTTGCATTTCACTAGTTCTGATTGTGTGGAGCCTTCTGTCTCAAAGTCCAGGGTATACAATGTGCATCACACATATAGTGGACTACTTCTAACCGTGGCCCTGGGATGCAGACATTGTCGACAGTATTTACACTGGGTTCCGCACGATACGGTAAGCATCGAGGGCCAAAGTTCACCTCCCTGTCAGAAGGAATATCACAGGCGTCATCTCGGTCCCAGACGACAGGCAATGAACCGCGTACGTTGCGAAGGAAACCCACAGAACCAGATGAGGCCTACGTTCCACTTTCTGTTCATCTCAGCAGGAAAGTTCCCCCGACGTAATCAGGTTGTCCGGCAGGCTCCTACCACACGGCTGGGCTCTGGCTGGGGACTGTGTTCCACCCTCCATCCTGCCGAGCTGGATAATCCTTCCCTAATAACGTCGCTCAGCTTCACTAACAGGTGAGGTTATCTGGCATGGAGGAACTGCTAGTCAGCTGAGATAAAAGAGTGTGAGAGGGAGGTGGACTGTGTGAGGTCATGAACTAAGAGTGCGGCCTAAATTGTACCCTATGCCTTACAAAGTGCACTACCCTATTTCCCTATTACCTATGGGCCCTGGTAAAAAGTAGTGCACTATATAGGGAATACGGTTCCATTTGGGACAGCCATGAACTCTGCTCTCTTCTCCTCCACAGGAGGTCCAGGAAGCTCCCTGATGATAAGCCCTTGTTGGCCCTCACACTTTGCTGCCTGCCTGAGATATGAGACAAGAGGGAGGGAGTCAACGCAACGCAGATGAATCATCGCTGTAAGTAATGAGGGGAAGAATGTTTTTCTCTGACTGGGGACTTGCTGCGTTAGCGTCGGTAAGTCGGGTTTCTTTTTGAAGGATTTTTCGTCAGCGAACGTGATGAAGACCTGGCATGTGTCCCAAAGGCCGTGGAGACTGAGAGCAGAGACCTGGCATGTGGCCCAAAGGCCATGGAGACTGAGAGCAGAGACCTGGCATGTGTCTCAAAGGCCATGGAGACTGAGAGCAGAGACCTGGCATGTGGCCCAAAGGCCATGGAGACTGAGAGCAGAGACCTGGCATGTGTCTCAGCAGAGGGCATGTGTCCCAAAGACTGAGAGCAGAGACTGACATGTGTCTCAAAGGCCGTGGAGACTGAGAGCAGAGACCTGGCATGTGTCTCAAAGGCCGTGGAGACTGAGAGCAGAGACCTGGCATGTGGCCCAAAGGCCCTGAGAAAGGACCTGGCATGTGGCCCAAAGGCCGTGGCGACTGAGAGCAGAGACCTGGCATGTGTCTCAAAGGCCGTGGAGACTGAGAGCAGAGACCTGGCAGCCCAAACTGAGACTGAGAGCAGACCTGGCATGTGCGACTGAGAGCAGAGACCTGGCATGTCAAAGGCCGTGGAGACTGAGAGCAGAGACCTGGCATGTGGCCCAAAGGCCGTGGAGACTGAGAGCAGAGACCTGGCATGTGCCCAAAGGCCGTGGAGACTGAGAGCAGAGACCTGGCATGTGGTGGAGACTGAGAGCAGAGACCTGGCATGTGTCCTGAGAGCAAAGGCCAAAGGCCGTGGAGACTGAGAGCAGAGACCTGGCATGTGTCTCAAAGAGACTGGGAGAGCAGAGACCTGGCAGCCCAAAGGCCATGGAGACTGAGAGCAGAGACCTGGCATGTGGCCCAAAGGCCATGGAGACTGAGAGCAGAGACCTGGCATGTGTCTCAAAGGCCGTGGAGACTGAGAGCAGAGACCTGGCATGTGGCCCAAAGGCCGTGGAGACTGAGAGCAGAGACCTGGCCCAAAGGCCGTGGAGACTGAGAGCAGAGACCTGGCATGTGTCCCAAAGGCCGTGGAGACTGAGAGCAGAGACCTGGCATGTGTCTCAAAGGCCGTGGAGACTGAGAGCAGAGACCTGGCATGTGGCCCAAAGGCCGTGGAGACTGAGAGCAGAGACCTGGCATGTGGCCCAAAGGCCGTGGAGACTGAGAGCAGAGACCTGGCATGTGTCTCAAAGGCCGTGGAGACTGAGAGCAGAGACCTGGCATGTGGCTCAAAGGCCGTGGAGACTGAGAGCAGAGACCTGGCATGTGGCCCAAAGGCCGTGGAGACTGAGAGCAGAGACCTGGCATGTGGCCCAAAGGCCGTGGAGACTGAGAGCAGAGACCTGGCATGTGTCTCAAAGGCCGTGGAGACTGAGAGCAGAGACCTGGTATGTGTCTCAAAGGCCGTGGAGACTGAGAGCAGAGACCTGGCATGTGTCTCAAAGGCCGTGGAGACTGAGAGCAGAGACCTGGCATGTGTCTCAAAGGCCGTGGAGACTGAGAGCAGAGACCTGGCATGCGTCTCAAATGGAACCCCATTCCTCCTTTGTTTTTAGTGCACTCCTTTTGATCAGGGCCCATATATAAAAAAAGAGTCAGGCACTAAATAGTGAATAGGGTGCCATTTGTCACACAGCCTTAGTTCCAGCGAGGACCCGGCGTGTTTGGTCTCGGTCGGTGCGTTCGAGGCTTTGACTGTCGGACGGTGTGAGTCACCAGAGTGCAGTGGCACAGACAGAAGCATCAGGCAAAGAGGAGAGCAAAAGCCAGTCAAACACCTCATTCCAAAAGACACCCTATTTCCTACATAGTGCACTACTTTTGACCAGAGACCATAGGAAACCGTTCATTATTAACACATTTAACTCCCCATAGATTTGGGCCATTAATAAGTCTATGAGTCAAAGGGGTTTATTTTGATGCCAAGTTGGATGACCTTACAGGGACTGAGGTCAGGGCAGATGTCATCTCAATCAAGACCCACTGGGTTTCCTGGGTAGCAAGAATCCCCGTCAGAGTGGAAACATACCAGGATATAAATATGGCTAATGATCACATGTACAGACAATGAAAAACAGGCATGGACAACACATTGTAACGGGTTAAAATTGGTTTATATACCTGGCCTGTTTATTTCCATGCTCCACTCCCTGACTTAAAGACCCTGTGCTGTCTCAGTTTAGTCCCCAGGACCTTTTTTTAAATTTATTTTTTTAACCTTTATTTAACTAGGCAAGTCAGTTAAGAACAAATTCTTATTTTCAATGATGGCCTAGGAACAGTGGGTTAACTGCCTGTTCAGGGGCAGAACGACAGATTTGTACCTTGTCAGCTCTAACCACTAGGCTACCCTGCCAACGCTCTAACCACTAGGCTACCCTGCCAATGCTCTAACCACTAGGCTACCCTGCCGACCTCACCTCGTGTATAATTGTTTTTGATGTAGATCAGATACAGTAGGAACGTTTATTTATGGTTAAATCCCCCACTTACACTTACACACACACACACACACACACACACACACACACACACACACACACACACACACACACACACACACACACACACACACACACACACACACACAGACACACACACACAAGATGTGGCCTTCTTCCTCTCTCTCCATGATATGAGCATTGCAGTCTCTGAAATCCCAGACCTAGGGCAGCAACAGCACTGGTGTTAAGCCAGAACATTTGTATGTTGTGGGGAGGCAACACATCTGTCTAGAGAGAGACTGTGAGCAGCGTGGTGCTGGCCTCCTGGTGGCCATGTGTGGTACTACAAACACAAGTGGCGTGATTTACAGTGTGTGGAAGTTTATGATGCGGTCAATGAATGGCAACAAAAGCAAATAAATCGTAAACATGAGCTAAACACACACACACACACACACACACACACACACACACACACACACACACACACACACACACACACACACACACACACACACACACACACACACACACACACACACACACACACACACACACACACTGCAGCATTCTATTGATGTAATCTAGTACTGAAGTCTAAACACAGAGTACCAGTGTTACCATAGCAGCTGAGCTGTTGCTTGTGTTCCCTAGTGATATGGCATCAATCCTTATGATGATCCAGGCTTGAGCGTGTTTATCATTCTTAACTAAGTTACAGGCTTCGGATGTTATCCTTGCCTGTTGCATGGTAGGGGAACTGCTACCTCACATAAATAGACACCGGTTGAGCTATTATGCAAAATCATTGGCTGCTGACTTCTGTCCCGTGCCCAGCCCAGTATCCATGTAGTATCAAGTGAATTAGAGCTCTTTGACCTCTCTCTAGTCTTTACTAAAACTGTCCCATGCCTTGTCCATGAGGTATCAACAGTGTTTACATGTCCTAACTCTCTCTACTGGCTGTCTCTCTCGACTGAGGCCGGTCTTTTTGAAATTCACACATTGCAGCCATCATCCTCCAATGCTCTGAGCTAGGGACTAGGCAAGGTCTCTCGGCTAGAGACCTCAAGATACTAGTCCATGTACGGCCCTCCTTAGTTACGGTTCTGTTTTGAACATGCTTTAGCTTTAGCTTGTCCTGGCTCGTGTTGCCAAGGCACGGTTTCCTCTAGCCGGAGGGGGGGGGGGCGTTACAAACCGAGTTAGCTTGTTCTTGTTCATTATGTTCTCAAATATGATCCCTGGTGTGAGTGTGCTCGCTGTGGCGTTTGGGCAAACAGAACCTCTTGACTTTCTAGGTAGACACACACAGCTTCATGAGGGTTGGCAATGATCCAGGAAATAGCTGCTAGCCGGGCGGGGAAAAAATAAAAATCACAACATTGACTTTTTCCTTCACCGTGTGTGTTTCCTATTTAACACCTGACCAGTGAGGAGTGGAGTGGAGTGGACAGGCTGTTCTTGTTTTAACTACTGTGTGTGGACCTGTCATCCTTCTTAATCCTCTAATGTGGGTTTTAAATACGCTCACGTTCAATTACATAGGATGTCATGACGGACATTTCCTCTCTGGTGGTTAGAAACACCAACATCACTCTGTACTGGTGATCTTTCATCTCTCTCTCTCTCTCTCTCTCGTTCACTCTCTCTCTCTCTCTCTCTCGTTCTCTCTCTCTCTCGTTCTCTCTCTCTCTCGTTCACTCTCTCTCTCTCTCTCTCTCGTTCTCTCTCTCTAACGTTCTCTCTCTCTCGTTCACTCTCTCGTTCTCTCTCTCTCCCTCTGTCTCTCTCTCTCTCTTGTTCACTCTCTCGTTCACTCTCTCTCTCAAAACAATAGCTGTTGCATAATGAACGTCCCACGCTTAAACTGATACTCTTATTCAAACTATGAGTTACCTTGATTAAAGCCTTACTTCCTATTCATACCAAAGATCTCTGTGACCATGGCGCTACTTGTAAACTACCTCTAAGAAAGGTAAAGATCTCTGTGACCCCGGCGCTACCTGTAAACTACCTCTAAGAAAGGTAAAGATCTCTGTGACCCCGGCGCTACCTGTAAACTACCTCTAAGAAAGGTAAAGATCTCTGTGACCCCGGCGCTACTTGTAAACTACCTCTAAGAAAGGTAAAGATCTCTGTGACCCCGGCGCTACTTGTAAACTACCTCTAAGACAGGTAAAGACCTCTGTGACCCCGACACTACCTGTAAACTACCTCTAAGACAGGTAAAGACCTCTGTGACCCCGACACTACCTGTAAACTACCTCTAAGACAGGAAAAGACCTCTGTGACACCGGCATTACCTGTAAACTACCTCTAAGACAGGAAAAGACCTCTGTGACCCAGGCGCTACCTGTAAATTACCTCTAAGACAGGAAAAGACCTCTGTGACCCCGGCGCTACCTGTAAATTACCGCTAAGACAGGAAAAGACCTCTGTGACCCCGACAGACACTACCTGTAAACTACCTCTAAGACAGGAAAAGACCTCTGTGACCCTGGCATTACCTGTAAACTACCTCTAAGACAGGTAAAGACCACTGTGACCCCGACACTACCTGTAAACTACCTCTAAGACAGGAAAAGACCTCTGTGACCCTGGCATTACCTGTAAACTACCTCTAAGACAGGAAAAGACCTCTGTGACCCCGACACTACCTGTAAACTACCTCTAAGACAGGAAAAGACCTGTGACCCTGGCATTACCTGTAAATTACCTCTAAGACAGGAAAAGACCTCTGTGACCCCGACAGACACTACCTGTAAACTACCTCTAAGACAGGAAAAGACCTCTGTGACCCCGACAGACACTACCTGTAAACTACCTCTAAGACAGGAAAAGACCTCTGTGACCCCGACACTACCTGTAAACTACCTCTAAGACAGGAAAAGACCTCTGTGACCCTGGCATTACCTGTAAACTACCTCTAAGAAAGGTAAAGACCTCTGTCACCCCGACAGACACTACCTGTAAACTACCTCTAAGACAGGAAAAGACCTCTGTAACCCTGACAGACACTACCTGTAAACTACCTCTAAGATAGGAAAAGACCTCTGTGACCCTGGCATTACCTGTAAACTACCTCTAAGACAGGAAAAGACCTCTGTGACCCCGACAGACACTACCTGTAAACTACCTCTGAGACAGGAAAAGACCTCTGTGACCCCGACAGACACTACCTGTAAACTACCTCTAAGACAGGAAAAGACCTCTGTGACCCCGGCATTACCTGTAAACTACCTCTAAGACAGGAACAGACCTCTGTGACCCCGACAGACACTACCTGTAAACTACCTCTAAGACAGGAACAGACCTCTGTGACCCCGACAGACACATTTACATTTACATTTAAGTCATTTAGCAGACGCTCTTATCCAGAGCGACTTACACTACCTGTAAACTACCTCTAAGACAGGAAAAGACCTCTGTGACCCCGGCATTACCTGTAAACTACCTCTAAGACAGGAACAGACCTCTGTGACCCCGACAGACACTACCTGTAAACTACCTCTAAGACAGGAAAAGACCTCTGTGACCCCGACACTACCTGTAAACTACCTCTAAGACAGGAAAAGACCTCTGTGACCCTGGCATTACCTGTAAACTACCTCTAAGAAAGGTAAAGACCTCTGTGACCCCGACAGACACTACCTGTAAACTACCTCTAAGACAGGAACAGACCTCTGTGACCCCGACAGACACTACCTGTAAACTACCTCTAAGACAGGAAAAGACCTCTGTGACCCCGACAGACACTACCTGTAAACTACCTCTAAGACAGGAACAAGAGGAGGGGCACAGAGTGTAGGGAAAGACCAAGATGACTATTGACAATGATTTACGGGTCATATCTGATATTGGCAGACAGTGAGCGATGCCCTCTTCTAAACGAGTGACCATTACCTGTTACCGTGTGCCTGTACAGCATGTCACCTGTAGTCACCCGTAGTCACCTGTAGTCACCTGTTGTCACCTGTAGTCACCTGTAGTCACCTGTTGTCACCCGTAGTCACCTGTTGTCACCTGTAGTCACCTGTTGTCACCTGTAGTCACATGTAGTCACCCGTAGTCACCTGTTGTCACCCGTAGTCACCTGTTGTCACCTGTAGTCACATGTAGTCACCCGTAGTCACCTGTTGTCACCCGTAGTCACCCGTAGTCACCTGTTGTCACCTGTAGTCACCCGTAGTCACCTGTTGTCACCTGTAGTCACCTGTTGTCACCTGTAGTCACCTGTTGTCACCCGTAGTCACCTGTTGTCACCCGTAGTCACCCGTAGTCACCTGTTGTCACCTGTTGTCACCTGTTGTCACCCGTAGTCACCTGTTGTCACCTGTTGTCACCCGTAGTCACCTGTTGTCACCCGTAGTCACCTGTTGTCACCCGTAGTCACCCGTAGTCACCTGTAGTCACCCGTAGTCACCTGTTGTCACCTGTAGTCACATGTAGTCACCCGTAGTCACCTGTTGTCACCCGTAGTCACCTGTAGTCACCCGTAGTCACCTGTTGTCACCTGTTGTCACCTGTTGTCACCCGTAGTCACCCGTAGTCACCCGTTGTCACCTGTTGTCACCTGTAGTCACCCGTAGTCACCCGTAGTCACCCGTTGTCACCCGTAGTCACCTGTGGTCACCTGTTGTCACCCGTAGTCACCTGTTGTCACCCGTAGTCACCCATAGTCACCTGTTGTCACCCGTAGTCACCTGTTGTCACCTGTAGTCACATGTAGTCACCTGTTGACAGTTACTATTAGGCTGGTCTCTGTGTGTTATTTAAGGTTCATATCATGTTGAACAACATTTATACTTTGAGTCCTTCCCAAATAGCTCCCTATTACCTACATAAAGTAGTACACTACTTTTGAGCCTCCATGGCTTGCAATCTTTATCGTGTTATTTCCCCTGGTTATTACTTACTACTATAAATCTTTCCCCAATACCCATGCATTTTAATTCCAACTTCATAATCACTGTAACCATGTTCCTGGTGTAGGCTATTTTGGTCTGAATGGTGGCCAATATGAACAATGTTCTCCTTTAGTCCATGTCAAATTAAACTCAAGAACATCTTTTGTCAGTTCCTGCTTTAGTACATAAAATAACTCCCACCTGGCTGAACAGTAGGTTGATGGAGGGGGATGCCTGTCTTTAAAAACAGCTCTCCTCTCAGGAATTAGGAAAAATAAAGCCATCTGGAATGTGAATATTTTGACCCCTTTGGGTCGCGTGGCATAACTCTTGTTTACTGGGCTACACCCCGCCTCGCGGAGTATTTAAAGTAGGGGTTCTCTCGTCCATGCCTCAGTCTAGCTAGCCCCTGGAGCCCTGCAGAGAGTCAACGAACAACTACCGGTGGAGTGAGAGAAAAGGGAAACTCCCGTCTGAGTGTCTGTCACACTGAACGAAAACCAACGTGTTGGACTGAGTGAGAGCGCGCTGTTGAAATAAACCAGGCAACAATGTCTGAGGGAGTTATCACCAGAATGGGTCTTCTTCTGCTCATCATCAGCTCGGTATGTTTTCACATGTCATATATTATATCAATAAAGTGCTAGATTTTCAGTTATATACATTTGTGTAACTTTGTCACAACTTTGCATTTGATGCAATAATAGCTTATTATTTCCTTCATTCACCCGGCTGTTGTTATATGTTTTGTGTTGTCTTCATTGATATGTATTATTTAGTTAGGTAAAAAGTCAATTTAAAGTACAACTTATGGGAACTCATTGTGTACTTATAGCGGCTAAAACATCCCATGGGAGTGTGGTCTCAGTGCAGCTCTGTAAAGAAGCCTACAGCAGCTCTGTAAAGAAGCCTACAGCAGCTCTGTAAAGAAGCCTACAGCAGCTCTGTATAGTAGCCTACAGCAGCTCTGTAAAGAAGCCTACAGCAGCTCTGTATAGTAGCCTACAGCAGCTCTGTAAAGAAGCCTACAGCAGCTCTGTATAGTAGCCTACAGCAGCTCTGTAAAGAAGCCTACAGCAGCTCTGTATAGTAGCCTACAGCAGCTCTGTAAAGAAGCCTACAGCAGCTCTGTATAGTAGCCTACAGCAGCTCTGTAAAGAAGCCTACAGCAGCTCTGTATATTAGCCTACAGCAGTTCTGTATAGTAGCCTACAGCAGCTCTATATAGTAGCCTACAGCAGCTCTGTATATTAGCCTACAGCAGCTCTATATAGTAGCCTACAGCAGCTCTGTATAGGAGCCTACAGCAGCTCTGTATATTAGCCTACATCAGTTCTGTATAGTAGCCTACAGCAGCTCTATATAGTAGCCTACAGCAGCTCTGTATATTAGCCTACAGCAGCTCTATATAGTAGCCTACAGCAGCTCTGTATATTAGCCTACAGCAGCTCTGTAAAGGAGCCTACAACAGCTCTGTATAGTAGCCTACAGCAGCTCTGTATAGTAGCCTACAGCAGCTCTGTATAGTAGCCTACAGCAGCTCTGTATAGGAGCCTACAGCAGCTCTGTATAGGAGCCTACAGCAGCTCTGTATAGTAGCCTACAGCAGCTCTGTATATTAGCCTACAGCAGCTCTGTATATTAGCCTACAACAGCTCTGTATATTAGCCTACAGCAGCTCTGTATATTAGCCTACAACAGCTCTGTATAGAAGCCTACAGCAGCTCTGTATAGTAGCCTACAGCAGCTCTGTATAGTAGCCTACAGCAGCTCTATATAGTAGCCTACAGCAGCTCTATATAGTAGCCTTCAGCAGCTCTGTAAACAATCGTACATGATGAAATAGTAGTGTTTTAATTGGGTGTCACTGTTAATAAATGACTAAGTTATTGGATTCAAATGGGCTATGTTCTGGGGTGTCTTACTCATTGCTACTAAAAGGAACATCATGTGAGTACTGAGATGCAGAACAAAGATAGTAGTTATCGGCTCCTAGTTGGACATAAGGTCTAAAATGAAGTGCCAAATAGCTTTTTTTCCACTAATAAAATTGTTAATGACTGAGTTAAACCAGGTTCTGCTAATTCTTTATCACTCAAATGTTTTAAACATCCGTTCTTAGAATAAAACATGTAAAGATTTGACAGCATTTGAGGAGCCTATATTGATTTCCTCTTGCATTCTTACAAGTCTCTTTTATATATATATATTTTTTATATTTGTTCAAAAGTAATGTTGTATGTAATAGCAGTGTCCATCACTCTCCATAGAAAACTCTCTCCATAGAAAAGTCTGCTAGAATTGATTTGCCTACATCGAGTCAAGTGTCTCCATCTAGTGGCAGTACGACGTATTACACGCGAGGTGTTAACAAAAAACGCGAAGTAGCCCCTTACAACATTCTCTGCTTCTTTGACACACAGTACAGACCGCAGGAGGTTGGTGGCACCTTAATTGGGGAGGACGGCTCATTGTGATGGATGGAGTGGAATCAGTGGAATGGAATCAAATACATCAAACAACAAGGTTTCCATGGTTTCCAGGTGTTTGATGCCATTCCATTGGCTCCGTTCCGTCCATTACTATGAGCCATCCTCCACTGGTAGAGACCGACCTCATTGCATTACTGGATCTAAACATTTTCCCTGGAGACAAATCCTGATATCAGACATTTTATCCACACTTATCCTATACATTTTTCTTGAGCTTTTCTGACTTCTAACTTTTGTTTATCATTATCCAATAGATTTTATAAAGCATTTTTTACTGTCGTTTTCTTCTGTCTTTAGACAATGGCCCAGGACTGTTCCGATCCCTGTGACTGCCCATCGGATCCCCCTCCATGCCCGTTTGGTACCAGCCTGGTTCTGGATGGCTGTGGTTGCTGCAAGGTGTGTGCCAGGCAAGCCGGCGAGCCCTGTACCCTCCTGGAGCCATGTGACCACCACAAAGAGCTTTACTGTGATTATGCAATGCTGAGTGACACCGAGCACGGCATCTGTATGTGTAAGTTGAATTCTCCTGTCAACTATTGAAGAAAAGGGTGGGATGTCTTTAAGATCTCTATGGAGACCATGATCACTTCTTGGTGATCCTATTGCAGAGATTGCTACATATTTTGTGTAGACTTTGCCACGGCTTTGTTTCTCATTATCCAAAGTGGGCAATCTCTGGGCTAAGCAATTTCCAATAGGTATTTACATGAGTTTGAACAATATAATGTAAAGCCTTTGAAATATGACATCTAAAATGGCGTCTCCACCTCTGTGTTTCAGCCCAGGAAGGCCAGACGTGTGACCTGGGAGGGGTCATCTACCGCAGTGGAGAGACCTTTCAGCCCAGCTGCAAGCACCAGTGTGTTTGTATGAACGGAGAGATTGGCTGCGTGCCAACCTGTGCCAACAACGTGCTGCTGGCCTCTCCAGACTGCCCATACCCACGCCGCATCCAGATCCCTGGGAAGTGCTGTGAGGAGTGGGTGTGTGACCAGAGCCCTCAGGACAACCCCTATCAGTCAGCCATGGCTGGTGAGTCTAACCTCTAGAACCAGAGTCCTAAAAACAACCCCTATCAGTCAGCCATGGCTGGTGAGTCTAACCTCTAGAACCAGAGTCCTAAAAACAACCTCTACCAGTCAGCCATGGCTGGTGAGTCTAACCTCCCACAAACTGGAACTCTTCCTTCCTTCCTTTCTCTCTCTCTCTGTCTCTGTCTCTGTCTCTGTCTCTGGCTCTGGCTCTGGCTCTCGCTCTCGCTCTCTGTCTGTCTCTCTCTCTCTCCCTCTCTCTCTTGTTCAAACTAACCACCTCTCCCTCTCTCTCTCTCTCTCTCTCTATCGTTCAAACTAACCACCTCTCTCTCTCTCTCTCTCTCTCTCTCTCGTTCAAACTACCCACCTCTCTCTCTCTCTCTCCCTCTCTCTATCTCACTCTCGTTCAAACTAACCACCTCTCTCTGTCTCTCTCTCTCTCTCTCTCTCTCTCTCTCTCTCTCTCTCTCTCTCCCTCTCTCTCTCTCTCTCTCGTTCAAACTAACCACCTCTCTCTCTGTCTCTCTCCCTCTCCTCTCTCTCTCTCGTTCAAACTAACCACATCTCTCTCTGTCTCTCTCCCTCTCTCTCTCTCTCTCTCTCGTTCAAACTAACCACCTCTCTCTCTGTCTTTCTCCCTCTCCTCTCTCTCTCTCTCTCTCTCTCGTTCAAACTAACCACATCTCTCTCTGTCTCTCTCCCTCTCTCTCTCCCTCTCTCTCTCTCTCTCTCTCGTTCAAACTAACCACCTCTCTCTCTGTCTCTCTCCCTCTCCTCTCTCTCTCTCTCTCTCTCTCTCTCTCTGTCTCTCTCTCTCTGTCTCTCTCTCTCTCTCCCTCTCTCTCTCTCTCTCTCTCTCTCTCGTTCAAACTAACCACCTCTCTCTCTCTCTGTCTCTCTCTCTCTCTCTCTCTCTCTCTCTGTCTCTCTCTCTCTCTCTCTCTCTCTCTCTCTCTCTCTCTCTCTCTCTCTCGTTCAAACTAATCACCTCTCTCTCTCTCTCTCTCTCTCTCGTTCAAACTAACCACCTCTCTCTCTCTCTCTCTCTCTCGTTCAAACTAACCACCTCTCTCTCTCTCTCTCTCTCTCTCTCTCTGTCTCTCTCTCTCTCTCTCTTGTTCAAACTAACCACCTCTCTCTCTCTCTCTCTCTCTCTCTCTCGTTCAAACTAACCACCTCTCTCTCTCTCTCTCTCTCTCTCTCGTTCAAACTAACCACCTCTCTCTCTCTCTCTCTGTCTCTCTCTCTCTCTCTCTCGTTCAAACTAACCACCTCTCTCTCTCTCTCTGTCTCTGTCTCTCTCTCTCTCTCTCTCTCTCTCTCTCTGTCTCTCTCTCTCTCTCTGTCTCTGTCTCTCTCCCTCTCTCTCTCTCTCTCTCTCGTTCAAACTAACCACCTCTCTCTCTCTCTCTCTGTCTCTCTCTCTCTCTCTCTCTCTCTCTCTCTCGTTCAAACTAACCACCTCTCTCTCTCTCTCTCTCTCTCTCTCTCTCTCTCTCTCTCTCTCTCTCGTTCAAACTAACCACCTCTCTCTCTCTCTCTCGTTTAAACTAACCACCTCTCCCTCTCCTCCCCTCTTTTTCACCATTGTTCACCTTTCCCTCTCCCTTCCTCTTCTCTCAGGATCTGAAATTCACCCTTTGGTCTCTTCTTCCCCTCTGTCAGTCTACAGAAAGGAGTCAGCCCACGTGCCGGTACCGGCGGAGAGCCCCAGGGAGAACTGCATCGTCCAGACCACCAAATGGGGCGAGTGCTCGGCCACCTGCGGCATGGGCGTGTCGTACCGCGTCACCAACGACAACGAGCGGTGCCAGCTGGAGAGGCAGACCCGTGTCTGTATGATCCGGTCCTGCCATGTGGAGCAAGAGAAGGACATCAAGGTGGATACTAATACCATTATTAGTAGAACAACATACAGAGGAACGTATTGTATAGTATAACAACATACAGAGGAATGTATTATATAGTATAACAACATACAGAGGAATGTATTATATAGTATAACAACAGAGGAATGTATTATATAGTATAACAACAGAGGAATGTATTATATAGTATAACAACATACAGAGGAATGTATTATATAGTATAACAACATACAGAGGAATGTATTATATAGTATAACAACATAGAGAGGAATGTATTATATAGTATAACAACATACAGAGGAATGTATTATATAGTATATTATATAGTATAACAACATACAGAGGAATGTATTATATAGTATAACAACATACAGAGGAATGTATTATATAGTATAACAACATAGAGAGGAATGTATTATATAGTATAACAACATACAGAGGAATGTATTATATAGTGTATTATATAGTATAACAACATACAGAGGAATGTATTATATAGTATAACAACATAGAGAGGAATGTATTATATAGTATAACAACATACAGAGGAATGTATTATATAGTGTATTATATAGTATAACAACATACAGAGGAATGTATTATATAGTATAACAACATACAGAGGAATGTATTATATAGTATAACAACATACAGAGGAATGTATATATAGTGTATATATAGTATAATAACATACAGAGGAATGTATTATATAGTGTATTATATAGTATAACAACATACAGAGGAATGTATTATATAGTATATACAGAGGAAATTATAAGTATAACAACAGAGGAATGTATTATATAGTATAATAACAGAGGAATGTATTATATAGTATAACAACATACAGAGGAATGTATTATATAGTATAACAACATACAGAGGAATGTATTATATAGTATAACAACATACAGAGGAATGTATTATATAGTATAACAACATACAGAGGAACGTATTATATAGTATAACAACATACAGAGGAATGTATTATATAGTATAACAACATACAGAGGAATGTATTATATAGTATAACAACATACAGAGGAATGTATTATATAGTATAACAACATACAGAGGAATGTATTATATAGTGTATTATATAGTATAACAACATACAGAGGAACGTATTATATAGTATAACAACATACAGAGGAATGTATTATATAGTATATTATATAGTATAACAACATACAGAGGAATGTATTATATAGTATAACAACATACAGAGGAATGTATTATATAGTATATTATATAGTATAACAACATACAGAGGAATGTATTATATAGTGTATTATATAGTATAACAACATACAGAGGAATGTATTATATAGTATATTATATAGTATAACAACATACAGAGGAACGTATTATATAGTATAACAACATACAGAGGAATGTATTATATAGTGTATTATATAGTATAACAACATACAGAGGAATGTATTATATAGTATATTATATAGTATAACAACATACAGAGGAATGTATTATATAGTGTATTATATAGTATAACAACAGAGGAATGTATTATATAGTATAACAACATACAGAGGAATGTATTATATAGTATAACAACATACAGAGGAACGTATTATATAGTATAACAACATACAGAGGAACGTATTATATAGTATATTATATAGTATAACAACATACAGAGGAATGTATTATATAGTATATTATATAGTATAACAACATACAGAGGAATGTATTATATAGTATAACAACATACAGAGGAATGTATTATATAGTATAACAACATACAGAGGAACGTATTATATAGTATAACAACATACAGAGGAACGTATTATATAGTATAACAACAGAGGAATGTATTATATAGTATAACAACATACAGAGGAACGTATTATATAGTATAACAACATACAGAGGAACGTATTATATAGTATATTATATAGTATAACAACATACAGAGGAATGTATTATATAGTATAACAACATACAGAGGAATGTATTATATAGTATAACAACATACAGAGGAATGTATTATATAGTATAACAACATACAGAGGAATGTATTATATAGTATATTATATAGTATAACAACAGAGGAATGTATTATATAGTATATTATATAGTATAACAACAGAGGAATGTATTATATAGTATAACAACATACAGAGGAACGTATTATATAGTATAACAACATACAGAGGAATGTATTATATAGTGTATTATATAGTATAACAACATACAGAGGAATGTATTATATAGTATAACAACATACAGAGGAATGTATTATATAGTATAACAACATACAGAGGAATGTATTATATAGTAGAACAACATATATAGGAATGTATTATATAGTATAACAACATACAGAGGAATGTATTATATAGTAGAACAACATATAGAGGAATGTATTATATAGTATAACAACATACAGAGGAATGTATTATATAGTAGAACAACATATAGAGGAATGTATTATATAGTATAACAACATACAGAGGAATGTATCATATAGTGTATTATATAGTACAACATACAGAGGAATGTATTATATAGTATAACAACAGAGGAATTTATTATATAGTATAACA